>NC_048223.1:73274684-73276372 GCF_002007445.2 Ailuropoda melanoleuca | reverse complement strand
GATGTAAAGTTTGATGCTTCATTAGTTGCGTATAACACCCAGTGCACCATGCAATACGTGCCCTCCTTACTACCCATCACCAGTCTATCCCATTCCCCCACCCCCTCCCCTCTGAAGTCTTCAGTTTGCTTAACCGCTGTGCCACCCAGGCGCCCTTCATTCCCCCTTCTGATTACCCCCCTTTCTTAATCCCTTTCTTCCCCTACCAATCTTCCTAGTTCTTATGTTCCATAGATGAGAGAAATCATATGATAATTGTCTTTCTCTGCTTGACTTATTTCACTTAGCATTATCTCCTCCAGTGCCGTCCATGTTGCAGCAAATGTTGAGAATTCGTTCTTTCTGATAGCTGAGTAATATTCCATTGTATATATGGACCACAGCTTCTTAATCCAGTCATCTGTTGAAGGGCATCTCGGCTCCTTCCATGATTTGGCTATTGTGGACAATGCAGCTATGAACATTGGGGTGCATATGGCCCTTCTCTTTACTACGTCTGTATCTTTGGGGTAAACACCCAGTAGTGCAATGGCTGGGTCATAGGGTAGTTCAATTTTTAACTTTTTAAGGGACCTCCACACTGTTTTCCAGAGTGGCTGTACCAACTTGCATTCCCACCAACAATGTAGGAGGGATCCCCTTTCTCCACATCCTCTCCAACAATTGTTGTTTCTTGCCTTGTCTATCTTTGCCATTCTAACTGGCGTAAGGTGGTATCTCAGTGTGGTTTTGATTTGAATTTCCCTGATGGCTAATGATTTTGAACATTTTTTCATGTGTCTGTTCGTTAGCCATTTGTATGTCATCATTGGAAAAGTGTCTGTTCATATCTTCTGCCCATTCTATGATCTATTTGTTTCTCGTGTATTGAGTTTGAGAAGTTCTTTGTAGATCTTGGATACCAGTCTTTTATCTGTAGTATCATTTGCAAATATATTCTCCCATTCCGTGGGCTGCCTCTTAGTTTTTTTGACTGTTTCCTTGGCTATGCAGAAGCTTTTTAACTTGACGAAGTCCCACAAGTTCATTTTATCTCTCGTTTCTCTTGCCTTTGGAGATGTGTCATGAAAAAGCTTGCTTTGGCCGATGTCATAGAGGTTGCTGCCTATGTTCTCCTCTAGGATTTTGATGGATTCCTGTCTCACATCGAGGTCTTTCATCCNGTCTTTCATCCATTTGGAGTTTATTTTTGTGTATGGTGTGAGAGAGTGGTCAAGTTTCATTCTTTTGCATGTAGCTGTCCAATTTTCCCAGCACCATTTATTGAAGAGACTTGTATTTTTCCAACGGATGTTTTTTCATGCTTTATCAAAAATTAGTTGCCCAAAGAACCAAGGGTCCATTTCTGGGTTCTCTATTCTGTTCCATTGGTCTATGTGTCTATTTTTGTGCCAATACCATGCTGTCTTTGTGATCACAGCTTTGTAGTACAGCTCGAAATCTGGCATTGTGATGCCCCCAGCTTTGTTTTTCCTTTTCGACAGTTCCTTGGCGATTCAAGGCCTTTTCTGTTTCCATACAAATTTAAGGACTATTTGTTCCAGTTCTTTGAAAAATGTCCTTGGTATTTTGATCGGGATAGCATTGAAAGTGTAGATTGCTCTGGGTAGCATGGACATTTTAACTATGTTAATTCTTCCAATCCATGAGCATGGAATATTTTTCCATCTTTTTATGTCTTCCTCAAT
>NC_048223.1:73274528-73274632 GCF_002007445.2 Ailuropoda melanoleuca | reverse complement strand
CTGGTGTCGGTTGTGACCTCTCCTTTTTCACTCATAATTTTATTAATTTGGGTCCTTTCTCTATTCTTCTGGATAAGTCTTGCCAGTGGTCTGTCAATTTTATT
>NC_048223.1:73190806-73274260 GCF_002007445.2 Ailuropoda melanoleuca | reverse complement strand
AATTCTCTCAAAGAACCGGCTTCTAGTCCTGTTGATCTGCTCTACTGTACTTCTGGTTTCTAATTCATTGATTTGTGCTCTAATCTTGGTCAACTCCTTCCTTGTCAGTGGGTTAGGCCTGTCCCTCTGTTGCTGTTCCAGTTTCTTGAGGTGAGAATATAGAAACTGCATTTTAGATTTTTCTATTCTTTTGAGTGAGGCTTGGATGGCTATGTATTTCCCCCTTAGGACTGCCTTTGCAGTATCCCATAGGTTTTGGACCGTTGTGTATTCATTCTCGTTGGTCTCCATAAATTGTTTAATTTGTTTTTTGATTTCCTGGTTTATCGAGTCATTCTTGAGCAGGATGGTTCTTAGCCTCCAAGTGTTTGAGTTTCTTCCAGGTTTTTCCTTGTGGTTGAGTTCCAATTTCAGAGCGTTGTGGTCTGAGAATATGCAGGGGATAATTTCAATCTTTTGGTNGGGTATCGACCTGTTTTGGGACCCAGAACATGGTCTATTCTTGAGAATGTTCCACGGGCATTAGAATAGAATGAATATTCTTTGGTTCTGGGGTGTAGTGTTCTATATATATCTATGAGGTCCAACTCGTCGAGAATGGCATTCACAGCCCTTGTTTTTTTTGTCGATTTTCTGCATGGGTGCTCTATTTCTGATAGTGGAGTGTTGAGGTCCCCTACTATTAACGTATTTTTATCTATATGTCTCTTTATTCTGGTTAAGAGTTGGCTTGTGTATCTTGCTGCTCCCCTGTTGGGGGCATATATATTAATAATTGTCATATCCACTTGTTGAATACTTCCTTTAAGAATAATATAGTGCCCTTCTGTGTCTCTAACTATAGTCTCTAGTTTAAAATCCAATCTGTCTGATACGAGAATTGTTACCCCAGCTTTCTTTTGAGGTCCATTGGCGTGAAAGATGGTATTCCATCCCTTCACCTTCAGTCTGAATGTATCTTTAGGTTCAAAATGAGTCTCTTGTAGACAGCAAATGGATGGGTCATGTCTTTTTATCCAATCTGCAACCCTGTGGCGTTTTATGGGAGAGTTTAAGCCATTTAGATTGATAGAGATTATTGACAGATATGATTTTAATGATGCCATTTCTCTTTAAAGTCTTTGTATCGGTTGTGACTTGCTGCTCTGTATCACTCTTGGGGCCTTTTTACCTTTATAGAGCCCCCCTTAATATCTCCTGTAGGGCTGGTTTCGTGGTTACGAAATTGGTTAATGATTGGCGATTTTGGAACGTCTTTATTTCTCCATCAATTCTGAATGACAGCTTTGCTGGATAAAGGATCCTTGGCTGCATGTTTTTCTCTGAAAGAGCTTTAAAAATGCCCCCCCAAGCCTTTCTCTCATTCCAGGTCTCTGTAGACAGGTCTGACGTAATCCTGATACCTTTGCCTTGGTACGTGAGAAATTTCTTTGCCCTGGCCGCTTTCAATACTGTATCCTTGGATCTAATATTTGCGAATTGCACTATGATGTGACGTGGCGTAGGTCTGTCGTGGTTCAGCTTGGAAGAGGTCCTCTCTGCCTCTTGGACACGAATGTTTGTTTCCCTTGCTAGATTAGGGAAGTTTTCAGCTACAATTTGTTCAAATATCTCTTCTAGACCTCTGTTTTTCTCCACCCCCTCGGGGATGCCGATGATTCTGACATTGGAACGTTTCATTGAGTCAGTAATCTCCTGTAACCTACATTCTTGAGCATGGATTTTTCTGAGTCCAGATTCTATTTTAGTTTTCTCTTCTACTAACCCATCCTCCAATTCGCTGATACGTTCTTCTGCCTCACTGACCCTGGCCGTCAGAGCCTCTAGTTTTGACTGCATTTGGCTCATAGAATTTTTCATTTCTGCCAGATTTGCTCTCATTTCCGCTCTTAGAGATTCCATATTCTCATTAACATTTTCGTTAATACTTTTTTCAAGTCTACACATCATCTTGACCATTGTTACTCTGATGAGGAGAGGTTGCGGGGTTGTCCAGAGCCCAAATTATTGACCGGGACCCAGGCCGTGCGCCCTTGTTTTATAGAGATCTTAGGGATGTGGGCTTCTTGATTTTTCAGCCTGCCTTCTCTGGGAGGGTCCTGTCCAGAGCCCAAATTATTGACCGGGACCCAGGCCGTGCGCCCTTGTTTTATAGAGATCTTAGGGATGTGGGCTTCTTGATTTTTCAGCCTGCCTTCTCTGGGAGGGTCCTGTCACGCCAATACTCAGGCAACCCTGTTTGGGTAGAGTCTCCGTGTCCCCTGCAAGGGGGGATGGGGGATGGGCACACTGTGAGCCGGTATTTCCAGGCTTTTGTTCTCTGCAGGCTTTCCCTGGCGGTTTGCTGTGCCTCTTCTGAGAGTCAGAGCAGCAATAGCCGAATCTCAGCCTCTGTCTCAGAACAGAGGGATCGCAGACCATTCTCCACTGATGTTCTGGCCACTTTAACTCTGTCATCCCAGCCCTCACTTCCAGGGCCAGCGCGTCTCGATGTGCGCCCCACACCCGGCATCCCAGCCCTCACTTCCAGGGCCAGCGCGTCTCTGTCCTTTGTGTTTCTAACACCGCCAGCTGCCCCCGCGTGGCTCCGGAGCTCCTGGTCTCAGTCTGGTTGCACGGAGCACACCGGAGCTCGTTTCAGTCAGGTCGCGCATGTTCCCCAGCTCACGGTCTCAGTCTGCTGTCTCCCGGGTTCTTCCGTGAGTCCACCCGCTCCCCCATGCAGGTGGCTACCGTTTCCTGGCACCTGAACGCGGGGGCTCCCTCCCCCTTCCGTTATCTTCTGATATCTATGCACGGTTTCACGGCTCCCTGCTTCGTACATCAATACTCAGCGGTGGAGATGTTCATTTGTAGAGATCCAGATGTATCTTCCTGCGTCTCATGATGATTCCGTGGATGTTCAGGATGGTCTGGTACCTATCCAGCTCAACTCAGGGGACCGGCTGAAAAAGGGGTCCCCTAGTCCTCCGCCATCTTAACTCCTCCCCCATTTGTTTATTTTTAAAGACTTTATTTATTTGACAGAGAGAGCAAGCAAGAGAGCACAAGCAGGGAGACCAGTAGAGGGAAAGGGAGAAGCAGGGTGCTCAACGCGGGGCTCGATCCCAGGACCCTGGGATCATGACCCGAGCCAAAGGCAGATGCTTAATCAACTGAGTGACCCAAGTGCCTCTTTTGCTGCTTTTAATACAGAAAAAGGAACTGATTTCCCTAATATATAAGGAGTTTCTACAAATCAGTAAGAAAAGACTAATAATCCAATGGAGATGGAACATAGGATATGGACAGGCAGTGTGTACAGAAAAGAAATAGAAATAGCTTTTAAACACATGAAAAGATGCTTACCTTCACTCGGACTGAGAAAACTAAATTAAAACTACAATGAGGAACTTTCTTCCCCTACCCATCAGATCAGCTAAAAAGTTAAAAAGTTTCTTTTTTTTTTTTTTAAAGATTTATTTATTTATTTGTTAGACAGAGACAGCCAGCGAGAGAGGGAACACAAGCAGGGGGAGTGGGAGAGGAAGAAGCAGGCTCCTAGTGGAGGAGCCTGATGTGGGGCTCGATCCTGAAACACCAGGATCACGCCCTGAGCCAAAAGCAGACGCTTAACAACTGCGCCACCCAGGCGCCCCCAGATCAGCTAAAAAGTTTCTAATGTTGGGGCGCCTGGGTGGCATAGCGGTTAAGCGTCTGCCTTCGGCTCAGGGTGTGATCCCAGCATTCTGGGATCAAGCCCCACATCAGGCTCTTCTGCTATGAGCCTGCTTCTTCCTCTCCCACTCCCCCTGCTTGTGTTCCCTCTCTCACTGGCTGTCTCTATCTCTGTTGAATAAATAAATAAAATATTAAAGAAAAAAAAGTTTCTAATGTTGCATTGGTAAGAATAGGAGGAGAAGGGGCGCCTGGGTGTCTTAGTTAAGCGTCTGCTTTCAGACCAGGTCATGATCCCAGGGTCCACATCAGACTCCCAGTGTGGAGTCTGCTTCTCCCTCTCCCTCTGCCCCTTCCCCCTGCTCATGCTCTCTCTCTCACTCAAATAAATACATAAAATCTTAAAAAAAAAAGAGTAAGAGGAAAAAGAGGCATTCTTCTACATTCCTTGCTGATAATAATACAAATTGGTACAACCCATAAAGAGGACAAACTGATATGTATCAAAATTACAAATGAATATACTCTTTTGAAATAACAATTGTACTTTTAAGATTTTTAACTCACACACACACCTACCTACACACATGCAAAATGACATTATTAAGTGAAGCACTGTTTGGAATAGCAAGTGACTAGAAACAAGCTGTAGCAGACTGGTTAAATTCTAGTATATCCATAGAAAGGAATACTATAAAAAAGATGAGGACGCACTCTACACATTGATATGGAAAGATCTCTATGACATATTAAGCGAAAAAGCAAAATATATATTGTACATACACATTTAACTTAAAAGCAGGGGAAGGGTATAATATAGAGGTAGTTACTGAATATGTATAAATATCAAGAAGCATTTTAAAACATAAACATATGACCTATGAGTAGCTGGAGTACACAAACAGGATACTTTTTACTATAGTCTTTTATACTTGATTTTTGAATGATGTGAATTTATAACCTATTCAAAAATTTATTTTTAAAAAAAGCATAAATATTATGCAATATTAAGTATCAAAGTTAGTATCTAATATGTATATTTATTATATAGCTAAACAATATTTTAAGATTCAAAAATTTTTAAAACAGGAATTTTAATTCAAATACTCTTTTTGACTTACCAATTCCTGTGATCTCTTTTTTGATCAGTTGCAACTCCATATGTTGGATTTTTATTCTTACTAATAAAAAGTAAATTTTTCCAACAATCACATCCTTTAGATGATACCTTTGGGGGAAGAACATAACTCATTTACCAAATATCAGTTTAAAAAAACAAAAAAAAAGGGGCACCTGAGTGGCACAGTCAGTTAAGCATCTGACTCTTAGTTTCGAATCAGGTTGCAATCTCAGGGTCTTGACTGAGCCCCATGTTGGGCTCTACGCTCAGTGTGGAGTCTGCTTTGGATTCTCTCTCCTTTTCCCTCTGCCCCTCCCACTCGTGTCTCTTTCTCTGTCTATAAAATAAATAAATAAATCTTAAAAAGAGTGAAACAGACATCTTTATGACAGTAACTATTTAAGAATACCATTTTGGGGGCAGCTGGGTAGCTCAGTTGGTTAAGCATCTGCCTTCAGTTCAAGTCATGATCTCAGGGTCCTGGGATCGAGCCCTGCGTCCAGCTCCCCATTCAGTGGGGAGTCTGCTTGTTCCTCTGTCCCTCCCCCTGCTCATGCTGTCTCTCAAATAAATAAATAAATTTAAAAATACCATTTTGACTATTCATATTATTTAATGTTTTTTTTTCAAAAAAGTATTCACCATTTTACTATAAAAATAGGAATCAAGATTTTACTTGGCTATCAATATACCTCAAAGGGGAGAATTAGCCTGATTAACTTTACTTAGAGGTTAGTCCTTTACTTAGAGGGTCCTTTACTTAGAGGTAAGTTTCCAAAGAATTTAAGCACAGAAAATTAAGACTGTTATGCTTGCAATATTTATTCGGTGTATAAAGATGTTTCTGAACATTAAAACTCTATACAAGAGTTTAGTGTCCTTATTACTGTAAGTGCTAGAATAGTGCAGCCACCAAAGCACTTGCCCACAAAGAGAGACTCCACAGGTTGAGTTTGTTGCTATGATATCTAGTCATCAAAGTCCTTTCCCATGTACTCTGAAATGACATGCCAATAAACCCGGAAATTACTACAATCCCCAGAGGGCTTTTTAACCTTCTTCCAGGTTTGAATCTCAAAATAATATTCCAGGAGTTGATCAAAGTAATTATGCTGGCCTGAAGGGAGGCTTCCAGTGACAAGCTTTTAGGTCCTAAACAATTTGATAATTTTATTAACAATATAATTTAAGACTCTGAAGGCATGCTTATATCCATTTTTAGGGATATAAACTGGTGAGTGTCAACTAATAAAAGTCATGTAACAGAAGAGTACACAGGAAGGGGATAAAAGAACATATATCCATTTCCTCAATAAATAAACTTTAGTGGAAAAAAGTAGGAGGGAAACTTATGAATTAAAAGAAATTTAAGAGTCAAACAACCAAATGCAATGTGTCTGGATGCCCTGGATTTCAACAAGTATTGTTTGGATACTGATGTGAATAACATGCATGTGGGGAAAAAAGACATTTTATGAGCCAATCAGGGTAACATGAACATTGACTGTATATGTACAGGTATTAGGAAATTATTAATATTTTTAGATATAACAGTATTATATTTAAAATGATACACAAGGTTTATGGATGAAATTCTATGTCTGGAATTGGCTTCAATATTATCTATTGGAGTGTGGGGGCTGGATCCAGATAAAACAGATCTGGCTGTGTACTGACAAGTGCTGGAACTGGGCATTGGGTACCTGAAGATTCACTGTATTGTTCATACACTTTGGTCTAGGCTTGAATTTTTCCATAATAAAGTTTAACAAAGCATTAAACAATAAAAACAGGAGCCCGTTTCTGTAAAAATACAACATACATAAACATAATATATACCTTTCCCTCTCTCATGAAAAGAAATGCAAGAGATATTGTGATTAAGTGGTAAAATAAAAAAAATAAAATTTAAAATGTAATCTTTTACACTGCCAAAGACCTGAGCCAAAGGCAGACGCCTAACTGACTGAGCCACCCAGGTGCCCCGACATTGCCAACATTTTCAATAATGAAAATGTACTGCTTATGTAGTCAGAAAAAAGTATTTTTGTTTAGCTTTAAAGAGATGACTAGGCTAAAGTTATACCAACCCAGTAAGGAAAATTTTTACAGACAGAAGGGATTAGTTGCCTTCTGAGATGGTAAGATCCTCTACAAAAAATGACCAAGCAGAGACTTAATAGGAATTGAATATGAAAGACACCTGTACTGGGTCAAGAAGATAGTCTTTCCACTCAGAGATTTTGTTGGGCTGTTAACATCAAATTAATGTCAATTCTATCCCTACTTTGACCAATTTACAAAGACCTGAAAAGCTTATTACTTAATTTTCCCTGAACATTTAAAGTTATCTGTTTTTAAAAGTACTTACTTTGATTTATTATATTCAAATTCTATGTGTAGACAATCTTCAATGCCCACTTCCATCTTAATAGAATTGTTAACGTCAGGGTATGTGGCAAGCTGGTGAACAATAAGATCATATTCTTTTATCAAATCTGTCAGTCTTCTCACTATTGTCACTTTAAGAAAATACCTACAAAGTCAACAGAGAGAGAAGTTAAATCTCCTATGATAAATTTTAGTGTTTTAAATAAGCAAACATTAACTGCAACTCCAGCTTTCTCCTTGCTTATCCTTTGGGATCAACTACTTCATGAAAGAGTTCTAAACTTTAAACGGCCCCACCATCAAAAAAAAAAAAAATACAAAGTGCAACTTTAAGAAGAGCATATGTACTTTTTAGATGCATTTGAAGTGCTATGGTCATGCCTTCCTGAGGAAATCTCTATCACTTCTTACCATATACCAAATGAGATTTGCTGGGAAACTAATGGATTTTCACGTAATTCTGTTTACAAGACAAAAGGAAGTACCTAGGGGATGAGTCATACAAAGGAAGTATATGACTAAAACTTCTCATGATGCCTGTTCTCTAAATCTATGATAGAAGGCTCTTATTACCTCAGGTGAACATTAGACAAAACAAAATATTTGGCAGAATTCTTAAAAATCTGAAGACCATCAGTCCAGAATTATAATGAGAAGTTCTAATAAGACATTCAATAGTAGCCATTACTTTCTGGTTTTGACACCATCTACAGTTGTTAATACACATTCATACCTCAAGCGGACATTGGCACCGATGTAAGATTCATATGGCTTTTCAACTTGCATAAATTCAAAATCATAACTTCTGCTCTGAGTCAATTCTCCAGGCAAGGCTAGTTCTTTGACTAGGTTTACAAATTCATGAGTATTACTCTTGTCATTGAAAAGTTCTACAAAATTTTAAAAAGCAAAAAAGACCAATTACAATTAATATCTATTTCATTAAAACCCAAACTTCTACCTCCGGATTTGTCTTTAATATACTACACCTATGACATAAATTCCATTATCTTCCTCATTATGCTCCACCGAGGCATAAAAATATTCAAGCCACACAGCACAATGAAAATTTCTATTATAAAAGATGTATTCATTCCTTTAATGTAGTTAGGGCTTGCCCAAAATGAAGCTGCTTTAACAGACACATTTCCAGCAATTATTTGAACTTCCTCCCTTCAAGGCAAAAACCATTTGTTTTGCTTTAGTTAGGCAAATATATTACCTAATACTATAATATACGAAAGACTTATCAACTACAGTGAATTACTATAGCTTGCCCCTCAACTATAATCTCATCTGGAATAAACACATAAACTCGTATCTACTGACTCCAATTTCGATACTTTAAAAATGTACGGTACATCTTAGAAAGCTAGATTTAAAACCTAGCTACATATACTGTATTAGAAAGACCGATTTTCTTTTGTTTTTCAATCTGTAGTACCAAAAGATTTATACAGTTTAACTCCTACTAAACCAAGAATGCCTCTGAAATACATGTGTGGAAATGTACACAAGCTGATCTACGTCAAGAAAAAATTACACCTTTCCTTTTCACATGGAATTTTTTGACAGGTGAGTCTGGCTACAAGCACACACGAGGTTAGGAAGACAAATGGCATGGGTAATTAGAAAGTGAAGGATGAGGTGACACTGGTAATTGTAAAGCTGGTGAAAAATGTAGGCAGATGGAAATTTCAGTGAGTCAACTAATTTACTTGAATTATTTTTCAAGGCTCGTAATTTACATAAATCCTTTCATTTTTAGTAATTAAGTTTAATAGCAAATAAAGGCAGGATGAGTCAAGTTATCATTTAATACAATTCAAAGAAACATGATTTAATGTTTATAAAATAAATCCTCTCTTTTATTATGCAAAATCGATTCCTTCCTTCCACAAAGCTAATCTCTATAATTCAAGATTTTAAGTGCCAAATCCAACCCTTTTCAAACTCAGTTTTCATTTAAAAAAAAAAAAAAAAGTAATACTATTTTAAAACTCACCAATTTGACCTACAAATTCAATTCTAATTCCTTGGTGCTCTAGCCTCTTTCCAGGTTGCTTAAAGGCTAGGTTTACCTGCCAAAACATGAAATTGTAAAAGATGTTAACAATCCTTTGAGTGGGACTACTGATAGATTCCTTCCAGATTAATGCAATATATAAGTATTTCAGGTATCATTTCTTAAGTTTGAGACACCACCACATACCTAGATCATTACGACTTTACAGCACCAGAGAAGGTATAACTTACTCGTATACAATCACTTATACATACACTTAAAAGCACTTGCTTTGTTAGGAAGGAATCCTTTATAAATTGGAGAACTATAAAGACTCAAATCAAAAAAAGGGGAAAATCTGCAACCAGTCAAATGTGTTTTCTGGTCAAATAGTTAAACAATTCTATACAACAGCATTTTAATGTAAGGTAATCACTACTAATTTCAAGAAGTTACCTAAAAGATCACTTTCAGCTCTTTTTAACCAAAAATATATTATTAGAATTATTTTTTATGTATTATTAATAATTCTTAACCTTAAAAGCAATGTTTATTCCCCTGAATTTGCTACTCACTCTAAAAACAGAATGTCTAAAGATTGAAATTTTGAATATGATTTATCTTACATATTTTTGAAGTAAAATATATAATCTTGAAATCCTAAATTCACATCTGCCAAATGGAAGCCTTATTTTATAAATTTTAATTTTATAAATTTTTTAATTTGACAAAATGTCTATAAAGTACATACATATTAAAAAATTTTTCCCAATGTTTAAGTTTAGCTAACATACAAAAAAGCATACTTCCAGATTTATTCTTTACTATAAAAAATAATGTTAACAAGACTCTTAAAAGCTTTTTTAAATAATGCTTCTCAAAAGGTAACAGTAATCAAGGACCAAAGAAAACGGAGATACAATTACTTCTGTTTGCAAACTATATTAACTAAAATATTCACTTCTATATCTTCCAGAATGAGTTAGTTACTTGCCTTCCAAATTAATATCTCAGAGAAAGAAGTAAATAATTAAATAAATTGTGGTACATCATATGATGGAATATTATTAAAGTTTAAAAATAATAAGATCGAAGAATTTTTAATGATGTGGGAAGATGTGCATGATATGTTACATGAAGAAAGCATGGTCAAATTGTATACAAGCATAATGCCAATTACATTTAAAATTACACAAAAGAAATACTCTTAAAGCAGTTACTTCTGGAATGTATAATTATGAGTAATTTTGTTTTCTTCTTTGTCGTTTTCAAGGGTTTGTTGTGTTTTTTTTTTTACAATAGGCAAATAATACTTTCAAATTCAGAAAAATGCTCATTTTAAAGGAAAAGAAGTATACTTAGAGGCTTCACATACAATAACAAGTAGAATTTTAGGTTTGAACCACAAATAATACAAGCCTAACTCCCAGTTATTTCACAAGTCAGGCTGTAATTAGAGCTATTCTCTAATTTACACTAATAAAGCACAAAAAACAGAACGCTTTTTAAAATGTCTATTTGGCAACAGATTTGGGGAATATTTTCATTGGAACATGGCTGTGTCTGATATTTTTAAATTTGCAGTTCTTCAAAAAACACTTTGAAACCATACTATTAAGATAGAAATTTAAAGCTATTCCATTTTTCTATCAAATTGCCTAAACTCTGAAATTGTCCTTGGTCTCCCACTGATGTCAAAACACAGTTGCTTTTAAGCCTAAAGCAAGATATTCTAGAATCTGAAGGATCGAGTTGGAAGGCATAATTAAGCATTTTTATTTAAAAGCTGTTCTGCAAGGGAACATAAAAATATAAGTGAAACTATGATTGTGAACTGAGTTAAAGAACTTTAATACCATTATACTTTTGTAACTTTTATTATAATTTCAAACTTAGTTTCATGAACAGCACAAGAAAATCACACATAACCTTTATTCAGATTCATTGTGTTTATATTTTGTCCCATATGATTTATCATCTTTTCTCTCTATATAGACATGCATGCATACATATACAACTTTTTTTTTCACAGTTGCGAGTAAATTGGAGACATCGTGCTCCTCTACCCATGAACACTTCATGTGTTCCATAAGAAAATAATCTCTTAATTGCAGTGCAATTATCAAAATCAGGAAACCTAAAACTCCATAGTTTATATTCAAATCCCAACAACTATCCCAATAATGTACTTTACACCATTTTTCCTCCTGTCCAGGCTCCAATCCAGGATCACATTACATATAGTTATGTCTCTTTAGTCTCCTTTAATCTCAAACATTCCTCAGTCATTGCCTTTCTTTCTTTTTTTTTGAGAGTGCATAGGCAAGCAGGTGGGGAGGGGTAGAGGGAGCAAATCTCAAGCAGGCTCTATGCTCAGCACAGAGCCCGCCATGGGGCCTGCCAGGGAGCTGAGTCCTGAATCTCAGGACCCAAAGATCAGGACCTGAGCCAAAGTCAAGAATCCGATGCTTAACCAACTGAGCCGCCCAGGCGCTCCCAGTCATTGCCTTTCTTGACTTTGATGTTTTTTAAGAATACAGGTCACTTATTTTGTAGAACAACCCTCAATTTGGGTTTGTTTGATATTTTATCACAGTTAGACTCAGCTTATGCATTCTTGCCAAGAATGCCACAGAAATGAAGTTGTGTCCTCCTCAGTGTATCTTATTAGGAAGTACGTCATGCCAAGTGGTAATCTTAACTTTGATCACTTAGTCAAGGCGAGCTACCAGGTTTCTCCAATTTAAAGTTACTATTTTTTCCCTTTGCTATTAATAAATAATTTGAGAAATGTGAGACTATGTATACCTGTTTAAAAGGCCATGAAAACAAAACATAGGAAACTATATATAAAATATATTCACTGCTCTAACAAGCCAATCTCAAAGCTCACTCTTCAGCATATAATATTCTGTAGATGTCTCAAATAATGCCGTCTTCAGGAGCTGTTTGAGGAATAAAATTCATCTACTTTGCATTTAAGACAAACATCTATCAATGTATATACACCATTTATAGTATCTTTTACAGTGAATTACCAAGGTATCTGCACTTTATTGTTGCTGGATATTGTGGTTATCCAAAATTAATTTCCAACTGCTGCCAGAAGAATGTGGTCCATATTCATGTTGATGAAAGATACTGCAACAATATTCTTTGTTTAAACAATTAACCTGTAAAGCCCTACAATCTCAGAATAAATATATGCCTTTGTTCACTTTTGTAACAAGGAATACAGAGTTCACTATAGGTGGCTTGGCACCAGCACCACCACTTCAAGACAATATACTTATAACTGATCAATCTAAAAGAATCTTAAGGAATTACACTTTATGAACCCACCAAAAATATACCCAAATTACTATCAAATTTTTCACAAGTATTGTGCCTCACTAATTAAACATGCAGTCAGTAAGACTCTCTCAAAATTATTCAGAAGGTATACTGATACAGGCTATATTTCAAAAATAGGAAACCTAGCTCAAATATATTCTTTTTTTTTTTTTTAGATTTTTTTATTTATTTATTCAACAGAGATAGAGACAGCCAGCGAGAGAGGGAACACAAGCAGGGGGAGTGGGAGAGGAAGAAGCAGGCTCATAGCAGAAGAGCCTGATGTGGGGCTCGATCCCGTAACGCCAGGATCACGCCCTGAGCCGAAGGCAGACGCTTAACCGCTGTGCCACCCAGGCGCCCCTCAAATATATTCTTAAAGCATAAAACAATTAGGATACAGTCCAACTGTTCTAGACTTAAGAAAGAACTGTCACTTGAACATGAACCAAAGCAGTAAATATTCTACACAAGGATTTAAAAAAATCTGAGTAAGTACCTTTTAAGAATTTCTCTATTTATCTTGTAATAATCTACATAGTCCCACTCGTCTTAAGAAATGCTTCGGGGGGGGCGCCTGGGTGGCATAGCGGTTAAGCATCTGCCTTCGGCTCAGGGCGTGATCCTGGCATTATGGGATCGAGCCCCACATCAGGCTCCTCTGATATGAGCCTGCTTCTTCCTCTCCCACTACCCCTGCTTGTGTTCCCTCTCTCGCTGGCTGTCTCTATCTCTGTCGAATAAATAAATAAAATCTTAAAAAAAAAAAAATGCTTCAGGGGCGCCTGGGTGGCACAGCGGTTAAGCGTCTGCCTTCGGCTCAGGGCGTGATCCTGGCATTATGGGATCGAGCCCCACATCAGGCTCCTCCGCTATGAGCCTGCTTCTTCCTCTCCCACTCCCCCTGCTTGTGTTCCCTCTCTCACTGGCTGTCTCTATCTCTGTCGAATAAATAAGTAAAATCTTTAAAAAAAAAAAAAAAAGAAAAAGAAATGCTTCAAAAATGGGGCACCTGAGTGGCTCAGTCGGTTAAGTGTCTGCCTTCAGCTCAGGTCATGATCCCAGGGTCCCAGGATTAAGCCCTGCATTGGGCTCCCTGCTCAGGGGAGAGTCTGCTTCTCCCTCTCCCTTTGCCCCCCAACCCCACTCATTGCTCACGTTCTCTCTCAAATGAATAAATCTTAAAAAAAAAAGAAAGAAATTATTCCAAAACTCTCCAAAAAACTTTAAACAGCAACTAATTTTAACTTTAAAAAGTATATGCTACAAGAGTCCCCAAGAGTCCCCAGACAGTTCAATGGGGAATGAATATTTTTTTTAACAACAGTGCTGGAACAACTGAATATCAACATACAAAAGAATAAAGCTGGATCCCTACCTCACACCATATACAAATATTAACTTGAAATGGATCAAAGACCTAAATGTAAGAGGTACAATTACAAAATTCTCAGAAGAAAACAGAGGAGTAAATCTTCACTGCTTTGGATGGACAATGGTTTCTTAAGATAACACCAACGCATGAGCAACCAACCAAAAAAATAGATAAATTGGGACTTAATCAAAATTTAAAACTTTAGTGCTTCAAAGAGACCATCAAGAAAGTGAAGACAAGAAGGAATGAAGGAATGAAGGAAGGTAAGAAGAAAGAAAGAAAGAAAGAAAGAAAGAAAGAAAGAAAGAAAGAAAGAAAGAAAGAAAGAAAGAAAGAAAAGACAAGACAATGAAAGAAAGAAAGAAAGAAAGAAAGAAAGAAAGAAAGAAAGAAAGAAAGAAAGAGAAAAGAAAGTGAAGACAGTTCAGAGAACAGGAGAAAATATTTGTGAAATATACTGATAATGGACTTGCATCAAGCATATAGAAAGAACTCTTGCAACTCACAATAAAAAGACAACCAAATAAAAAAACGTGAAAGTATATGAATAGACTTTTCTTCAAAGACTTCTTCAGCAATAAGCATGTGAAAAGATGCTCAGTATTAGTCATTAAGGAAATGCAAACCAAAACCATAATGAGATACCACTTCATATCCACTAAAATGGCCATAATAAAAAATACAGACAATATTAAGTGCTGCCAAGAAACTGAAGAAACTGGAACCCATGCACATTGCTGGAAAGAATGTAAAATAGTGCAGCTGCTTTGGAAAAGATTGGCAGTTCCTCTAAAAGTTAAACACAAAGTTAAAATATGACCCAGCAATTCCACTCCTACATGTACACCCAGGAGAAATGAAAGCACATATTCACACAAAAACCTGTGCACAAATGTACAGCATTCTTCATAATAGTCAAAAAGTAGAAACCCAACTGCCTGCAACTGATGAACAGATAAAGGAAATGTGGTATATCCATATTCCACATGGATATGTATTGGAATATTAGTTAATCATAAAAAATGATGGTTTGATACATACTACATGAACAAACCTTGAAAACATTATGCTAAAGGAAATAAGTTGGACACAAAAGGACAAATCTTATATGACCACCTTTAAGAAATAACTAGAACAGTCAAATTTACAGAAAAACAAAGTGGACCAGAGGTACCCAGGGACTGGGAGAAAAAGGAAATGGGCATTATTTAACAGGTACAAAGTTTCTATGTGGGGTGATGAACAAATTTTGGAAATAGTGGTGGTGGATGAACAAATTTTGGAAATAGTGGTGGTGGTTGTACAACCTTGTGAATGTAATTAATGCCACTGAATTGTACATCTAAAAATGGTTAAAATGGCAAATTTTATTATACATATTTTTTACCAATTTTCTTTAAAAGGAATGAACCTTTAAAGCATCACACTAAGTGAAAGGAGCCAGATGTAAAAGGCTATATATTGTAGGATACAATTTATATAAAATGTCCAGAATAGACCAATCCTTAGAGAAAGAAATCAGATTTGTAGATTAGTGGTTGCTAGGTGTCTCAGTTCATTCAGGCTGCTGTCACAAAATACTGTAGACAGGGTGGCTTATAAACAAAAGAAATTTATTGCTCACAGTTCAGGAGGCCAGGAAGTTGAAGATCAATGTGCCAGCAGATTTGGTGAGAGCTCTCTTTCTGGTTCACAGATGGACTACCTTTTCACTGTGCTCTTACAAGGCTGAAGGTATAAGGGATATAAGAGCACTAATCCCATTCATGAGGACTCTATCCTCATAACCTAATCATGTCCCAAAGGTCCCATCTCCAAATACCAACACACTGAGGATTAGGTTTCAACACATAAATTTTATAAGGGCATAAATATTCAGTCTATGGCACTAAGGAAGTGAATGCTAATGGTATGGTGTTTCTTTTGGGGTGATGAAAATGTTACGGAATTACTGGTGACGGTTACATAATTCTGCAAATATAATAAAAACACTGACTTGTATTTTTAATAGTGTGAATTTCTTGGTATATGAATTATACTCAATAGGCTATTTTTTTTTAAAGAAAATAAATGTTGCAAATACACCAATGGAACAGAACAGAGAGGTTGAAAAAGAACCACACAACCTCTGTTTATGACAATGGTGATATTGCAGTGCAGTGAAGGAAAGGATAAATGTTCTGTTCGTGAGATAGCCAGACAGGGGAGTAAAAAAAAAAAAAAACTAGGCTTAACTCCTAGGTCGCAAAGACTAAAGCAACTCCAAGCAAACTGAGGATCTAAATGTGAAGTGTAAAATAAAAAAATTTACAGGAGAAAGAACAAGAGAATATCTTCATGCCCATAAGGTAGGCAAAGATTTCTTAAAAGGATACAAAACACACTAACAAAAAGGAAACATAGCATTTATCATGTATTAAAATTAAGAACTATTTAACAAAAGACACTAGTAATATAGTGAAAAGTCACAGCAGAAAGTGAGAGAAAATATTTACAACACATACACAAAGGACTCTACATTGAGAAGCATAAAAGCCTCTTATCAAGAACACACACACAAAAATATTACACATCACTAAGAAAAAAAGTCAGCTGAGTAGAAAAACGAGCTCTCTTCACCCCCCAAAAACTTGAACAGGCACTTCATAAAAGAGATCAAATGACCAATAAGTCTATGAAAGGCTGCTCAACTTCAATGGACGTCAGGAAAATCAAAATTAATAGACTAAGAGAAACTTTTGAAGAAAACACATCTAGTAAAGGACAGTTATCCAAAACATACAAAGAACTCTTAAAACCCAACAAGAAAACAAACAATCCAATTAAAAAGTAGGCAGAAGATCTGAACAGGCACCTCACTAAAGAAGATACACACTTGGCAAATAAACATAGAAAAGATGTTCAACGTATTGCCAACTATACACCTATTAAAATGGACCAAATCCAGAACGTTGACAACATCAAATGTTGGCAAGGATGTGGAGGAACAGGAACTCTCATTCACTGCTGAAGGAATGCCAAATAGCAGCAATACAGCGGAAGACAGTTTGGCAGTTTCTTACAGAGCTAAAGACAGGCTTACCGTACAATCCAGCAAGTACACTCCTAGATATTCATCCAAATGGGTTGAAAACTTATGCCTATACAAAAACCTGCACAAAGATGTTTATAGCAGCTTCATCCATAATTGCCAAAACTTGGAAGCAACCAAGATGTTCTTCAGTAGGTGAATGGACAAATAAACTGTGGTACATCCTGATAATGGAATATTATTCAACTCTAGTGAGCTATAAAGCTGTAAAGACACAACTGAACCTTAAATGTATATTACTAAGTGAAAGAAGCCAATATGAAGAGGCTAGATACTGTATGATTCCAACTACATGACATTCTGCAAAAAGCAAAACTATGGAAACAATATAAAAGTCAGTGGTTTCGCAGGCAAGATGGGAGAGATGAATCGGCAGAACAAAGAGGATTTTTAGGGTAATGAAAATACCCTGTATGATACTATAATGATGGACATATGTCATACATTTATCCAAACACACAGAATTAACAACACCAAGAATGAACCCTCAGGTAAACTACCAACTGGGTGATTATGATGTGTCCACTCTAGGGTAAAAACCAGGCCATTCTGGCGAATGACGTCGATAACGGGAGAGGCTATGCTTGTGTAGGGGAAGGAGGCATATAGGAAATACCTGTACTTCCCTTTCAATTTTGTTATAAACCTAAAACTGATCTAAAAAAATAATTCTTAAAAAAAAAAGATCTGGAAAAAAAGCGTGCAGAGAGAAATTCACATGTCAAGAATATCATAAAAGGAATTCATTCTTGCTTTGGTTGGGATGTCAGACTCTCAGAACTTCAAAATTATATCTAAGGTATGAAGGATTTTTATGCAGAGACACTATCACGCAAAACCAAGTCTGGAAACCAATTATTCAGTCCAACTTCCTTAATTTTAAAGTGAGATCCAGAAAGTTAAATGACTACCGAGAGCTACCTACCAAGACAGTGGTAAAGTCAAGACTAGATCTTCCAACTCTAACCTAATGATCTTTTTATTATACTCAGATATTTCAGAAAGCCTAGACTTGTTCTTAGTGAACATGAGGGGTCACAGATAACCAATGCTTGTTTTCTTCTCTTTCTCTTAAGCTTTCTTTTCAAATTATTTATGTCACCTATTTAATAACCTATTCTGAAGTTATGCCAGGAATCAATATTAACAGCAGTTACAACACTTGCAAAAAAGAGAAAACCAAATATCACGTACCCCCGATAAAAAAAACCCACCGCCACATATACTCTTGCCAAAAGAACTGAACTTGACTCTGATTAAGCTTCTAGGTCCAGCTATCAATTTACAGTCAACAACTGTATCATAAGTATGCAATCACAGAGAACTCAATAATTCAAGTGTCCCAGGTTCTTCAAAGTATAAGAAAAGAAAGGCATGAAGAGGGAATCTGAGATTAAGAGAGATTTAAAAGCCATATTAATCTTTTTAAGGGAGCAAGACTAAGCAATTAAGAAACACAAGGAATTTTATTATTATAAAAGTCAGCATAGAGGTTTCTTTTGAGAGGAAGAGGCTATGTTTGGGATCAGACACAGGGGTAGCTGGCAAAGTTTTCCTTCTTGACTTGAATAGTGATTACAAGAAAACATGCCTTATGATTATTTATTTGTTTTGTGGTTTTCAATATGTGTTTTATTTTACAATAAAAGGTTAAAAATGAAAAAAATCTCAGGTCAATAAATAATCAGGTTCCAGATACAGTATCTTTTGAGCAACAGAAAATACTTACCTATAAAAGATCTATAATTTTTTAAAATCTGTAGTTATTGATTAGGACTACGTATGACCTCTAGCAATTCTGAAGGCACACTATTTTCTATAAACCACACTGAAGTAGCTTTTATTCCCTTTATTCCCCTTTTATTCCCATCTTCGTTTATTTGTCCTAGAAACATCAGCCATGAAATCCTAACTAGCCCAGATGACATAAGATCACTTTAAACCAGACAAAGACCGTTTCCTACAAGACTTAAAAACAAAAAAGGGGCACCTGGCTGGCTCAGTCAGTGTAGGGCACATGATTTTTTCTTTTTCTTTTTTAAAGTGGGCTCCATGCCTGGCCCAACACTGGACTTAAACTCACCACCCCTAGATCAAGACCTGAGCTGGGATCAAGAGTCAGATGCCCAACCGACTGAGCCACCCAGGCACCCCTAGAGCACTGGACTCTTAATCTCAGTCAGGGTCGTGAGATCAAGCCCTATGTTTGGCTTGGAGCCTACTTAAAAAAAAAAATAATGATTAATGAGTATTAATCATATTTGCTAAGGTACAAGATTACTTTTATACATCACTTGATAAGGAAAAGGGGGAAAAGCGAAACCTTACAGAAGGGCTCACAAAATGTACCTGACCATACACAGATACATTCCAAATGTATATTAAGCCCTTTACAGAGTGCCAAGAAATGAGATCAACAGACACGATGGTAATAGCGCAGAGACATAAGCTATAAAGAATGAGAAAGAAACATTTAAAGGTACACTAAAGAGTTATCCCCTATCTCTGTAACTCAATTTAACGTAAAAGGAGAAACAAACTGAGTGGATCGTAGCCCCACTGAAGAAAGTGAAGCAAAACAGATGAATAGTCACAAACACAAAATTCTGCTTGCAACTTTAGATTCTGTCCCTGCAACCCTTCCAGTTTAAGAATCTTTCCTGTAAATGCTCGAAAGAATCAAGGATTTTAGGTGACCTTCTAAAAAAACTTCCCATCTCTAACAAAGTCATTCAAATTTAGAAACAGTACAGACAACTTTGATGACTAATTCTAATCTCCTACAACTAGGTACTTCTCACAAACCAAAGAATTACCTTTCCTGAAACAGATTCTCCATCATAGAAAAGATAGTGTTTTTCTACTTTGCCATCTTCAGTCTTCATTTCGGCCATTTTCCTGGTTTCCCCATCATTAAGGACAACATCGATCTCACAAATGGGTCCAAAAAAGCCTCCAAGAAAACTCTGAAATAAAAGGAAAATGCTCATAATTATGTTTTGTAATTACATTTTGTAATTCAAATCTAATGATCTCTGACCTACAGTTAGTATGCAATCTGCAAGTACAACATTGAAATAAGAACTTATATCAAATTCTACACCAAAACTAAACAAATTTAGTATAACAATGTACATACAGCTAATACTGTACTGTACATTAAAATTTAAGAGAACAAATTCATATTGTATGTTTTTTACCACAGTTTTTTAAAAGACAAAAAGAAAACTAAAATTTAAACATGCTATAATTTCAATCATTTCCATAGGTAACCACTATATATAACCAATTACTACCATATACCAGAAACCTAGAAAATTAATTCTTAACACCTGGATTTGAAAAGTTACCTTTAGTTATACTTCTATGTTGTTATGTCATATGCAGAACTCATACAATCCAAATTATGTGTACAAATCCAAATGAATTATTACAATGTATATTTACTTTAAAATGTACTGCTATATAGGTCTGAATAGGATGTGTTACATTGTATAAACCTGTGGAATAAAACTGGCTCTACTGGAGGGGACTAAACTGTGAATTTTTCCAAAGAAAATGTGTAAGCCTTGTTATGTAAATCCTGAATATGACAGAAATATAAGGGGCAAAGATCAACTGTTTATGAATGCCAATACATTAGTTGGTAATAATATGGAATCCATTAGTAATTCCAATATCAGATACAGTTGTGGATCATTTTCGTCACTAAAACAAGCTAGTATTCTAGTCTTTTTTAAAATTTACATCAACAGTCTTCTATCCTGTCATCCTACATCCCTTCTTAGTCTCCCCTACACAACCATAGTAATCTCTTAAAAACATAAACCTGATCATTTTCTGTTTAAATTCCTTCAGTGGCCTGTATAAATTGGAACTACTTTACAAAAGAGTTGGTCAGGCTAAAGATATACATATCCCATGACCCAGCAATTATACCCTTAGATATCTACCCTAAAGAGAAACTCTTACACACATGAACCAGGGAACAAATATAAAAATGTTAATAATATCATTGTTCATAAAGCCCCAAATAGGAAACAATCCAAATATCCATCAACAAGAGAATGGACACATAATTTTATTCTATATTCATACAGTAGGCAAAGGAATAAGACACAACTATACCCAAGGATAACTTTCACACATACTATACAATTCCGTTTATTAAAAAGTCAAAAACACATAACGTAGAGTATAGCATCAGAAGTCAGGAAGTGGTTAGAAGAAAGCATAGAGGGAGTTTCTGGGGTGCTAATTATGTTGTTTTTATCCGAGCACTTCACACACAGATTTGCTCACTTTGTGAAAATATATCAAGCTATACACTTAATTTGTGCACTTTTCTGTACTTCAATGAAACGTTATTTTAAACACACGCATGCGCGCACACACACACACACTCTGTATTCCCTAACACGGCCTACATATATCTAGTTCTATCCATCTCTCCAGCCACACCAGCCTCAAGTTATTGAAGTTAATCAAATTTGCCAGGTTCCTTCTTGTCCTAGACCAAGTATCCTTAACCTAACTAATTCAGCCTCTGAGTCTCAGTCTGACTCATTGCCATAAAGGGGCCTCCCATACCTTCCCAAATTGAAACTAGTATCTCCAAATTTAGGCCTCACAACACCATGTAGTTTTATTACTTCATTATTTGTTATAACGTGCGCTTATTCAATACGTGAATCCCTGACTGAACTGTAAACTCCCTGAGAACAGATACTTTATCCTTTGCTCATCACTGAAGACATAGTAGCTAGGGTAGGGTGTGGCATTTAGTAAAAAGCATTCAAGTATCTATTGAGTGTTAAATTAATTTTGAATAAAACACATACTGTCCTGATAATAAAAAAAAAACAAATGGACTGGATTAAGAAGCTGTGGTCCATATATACAATGGAATATTACTCAGCTATCAGAAAGAACGAATTCTCAACATTTGCTGCAACATGGACGCCACTGGAGGAGATAATGCTAAGTGAAATAAGTCAAGCAGAGAAAGACAATTATCATATGATTTCTCTCATCTATGGAACATAAGAACTAGGATGATCGGTAGGGGAAGAAAGGGATAAAGAAAGGGGGGTAATCAGAAGGGGAAATGAAACGAGAGACTATGGACTCTGAGAAACAAACTGAGGACTTCAGAAGGGAGGGGGGTGAGGGAATGGGATAGACTGGTGATGGGTAGTAAGGAGGGCATGTATTGCATGGTGCACTGGGTGTTATACGCAAATAATGAAGCATCGAACTTTACATCGGAATCCGGGGATGTACTGTATGGTGACTAACATAATATAATAAAAAATCATTAAAAAAAAACAAAAACAAATGGATATACAAAAGAAGTGAGTTAAATCTGGAATATTCAGAAAGACAAGACCTCCCCCGGGAAGTTAGCTTTGGTGCAGTAGCTAAGTCTAGAGCAAGAAACTTGCATCAGGCCTCAGTTCTGTCCTCAGGTGGCAGAGTAACAGCAAGCAAGCTAATGATCCTCTTAAAACTCTGCAGGTCACAGGGTGATACTATGATCAAAGGAGACAGTGTTTTCCTTAATTCTGGGCTTGCTTTTTGTTATTATTAATCCTATAATAACAAAAAGATTATAATTTCAAGAAATCAACTCAGAGAATTGCCAGATTTGTACTTTTGACACACTACAAAGACACAAACAGCATTTTTTGCTTTCAACAATGTTTTAATCTTTTCTGACAATATTATGAATAACAAAGTCAATTTTAACCAGAAAATTAATTTTTTTTAAGGATTTTATTTATTTATTCATTCGACAGAGATAGAGACAGCCAGCGAGAGAGGGAACACAAGCAGGGGGAGTGGGAGAGGAAGAAGCAGGCTCACAGCGGAGGAGCCTGATGTGGGGCTCGATCCCATAATGCCGGGATCACGCCCTGAGCCGAAGGCAGGTGCTTAACCGCTGTGCCATCCAGGCGCCCCTAACCAGAAAATTAATTTTAATCAGAAAACTATTCTGAACTTAGAATGGAAAACATCAATGATAGGTCACATGCAATTACCCTTCCCAGTTAGCTTTCATACTCCAAGTTTTACACTCAAAACTTGCTCAAAATGGTGTATTTTTTCCTAAGGGCTACAGACATGAGAATGGACAGCAGCTCAAAATCAAGCTGCTGATATTTACTAATTCTCAACTAAACTACAGAGCCAGCCACGTTGTGGGGGAAGTTGCTATGGGAAGAGCAATTCTGAACGGGTTGAACACAACAGCCTCATTTAAGATATAAAATAGAAGCAAGAAAATAAAATTTAATTTTCTCATTCCCCCTTCATACATCCCAGAGCTGCTTCTGGGAAAAATAAGATTTGAAAACTATAAAAATTGTTTTATGGATAAAAGAAAATATTATGGTAACTTTTTCCACATATGGATACTTAACACACAGAGTTGAACTTGGGATTTGAAAGCTGATATTAAAAGATCAAGTAATCAAAAATAACAAAATCAAAATTGCCACTAATTAAAGTGGTGTAAAAGAGACTGAAGTCTTATAAAATCTCACAATTAACCAATAACATAATTATAATTACAGTCTTATTTTGACACCATAGATAAAAATGAAAACTTCCTAGGCATTAAAAATACACGAAAGCTATCTGTTATCCTCTATTACTTTCTGTATGCATGAAGCATTTCATAACTAAAAATTTAAAAAGCAGACTTACTTTTCAACACAATCAAAACACTAAGATGGGGAGAGATCAGAAGGTATTTTTGAAAGTCTAGTTACAGCACATGCACAATAGGTTGAGTAATAAGCTATGGTACCTTAACAAGGCTGAGAGAGAATTCAGCACCAGGTTAACATCCAGTTTTTCACACTAGGACACGGCAAAAATGAACTAGTCTTACTAAAAGCCTCCAGAAAACTGTTGATGTCTTACATTTAACAAGCAGATGACAAAGAGAAAAATTATCTGAGAAAAAAGTTGTCTTTTTTTTTTTAAATTTTATTTATTTATTTGACAGAGACAGTCAGTCAGCGAGAGAGGGAACACAAGCAGGGGGAGCGGGAGAGGAAGAAGCAGGCTCCTAGCAGAGGAGCCTGATGTGGGGCTCAATCCCAGAGCACTGGGATCACGCCCTGAGACGTAAGCAGACGCTTAACAACTGCGCCACCCAGGCGCCCCAAAAAGTTTGTCTTTTTTGTTTTCCTTTTAAAAGGAGTTGAAAAAAAAGATTTATCTACCCAAAGTCTTGCTTTTGAAGTTTTTATTGCAAGATGTGCATCTTGTCATTTCAAACAAGTCATAAAATTAAAATCTTTTTTAAAATTATTCACAAATTATAATCATTCTCTTGATATGTAAAAAGGAAACAAAATACATAATTGACAGGATGGTGAAGACTAGCAGATGGAAAGGGAATGAAAACTGTAAAGAAGGTTAGACAGACTTTTGCTGAAACTACAGAAGAGACATTTTGAAGAGAAAGACTACTCAGTTCTGGCGAAGATATCTTCAAGTGAGCATTCAGAATATGAGATTTTCAGGATCAATATTAGACAATAATATAAAAGTTAAAACTTAGGAAGCCTTTAAATAACTAGACTGCAATATATATGACTATTAAAAGATTACGGCATTGTTTTTACAGTTTTCTACTTGCGGCCTAACCCTCATATAACCTTTAGGTTAATTTAAGATTTTTCATATAATTTATAAACCTGTACTGAGCATCACCATCCAGCAAATACCATGTGGATATGTTAAAAGTCAACAAACTTTTTAGCCCTCACTTAAGAAATTTCACTCCTTCCAGTGGATGCAAAAAAATGCAACTCAAGGTGAGTGGAAAGGGAGACTCTCAAAATTTACACAAGCAATGAAACAGCAAATTTTCATGCATAGATTACATTTATGCCCATTTCAGTGCTACAAAGCTTTACAATTTAGTTTATGTTTGACGAGTAACTTGAAAATACATTGCTCTTAAACTAGTACAAAAGCTTATTAAAAGTAATTTTTAAAATAAGCAAAAGACTTTTAAGTCTTCTTGGCAAAGTATATTCAATTAAAGAAGACTTCCTTAACTCCCTGAGTAGGCAAGATCTCCCAAAACTTCCTTGTTAGATTTATCACAACTGTTATTTCCACGTTAAACAAATAGTTACACAAATAGATGTTTACCTCCCTCTAGATTGTAAGCTACAAGAGAGCAGGGGCTGTTTCAGTTTTGCTAGTGGCCCTTGGTACGCCTAAATAATTATTTGTTGCATGGGGGGGAAAAAGGCCCCAGGTTTAAGAATGAATATGCTTGTCTTTACTTTTCTGATTTTAATCAAATCAACACGCCTTCTGAGTCTAAATTGTATTTATTTAAAACAACTTTTTTTTTTTAATAAACCTAGCTTCGTCTTCAGCCAAGTCTCAAGCAGTTTACTGAACCTGTGAGTTTTGGGAAAGCTGACAGTATCAGGAGAGCACACAGTAGGCGCTCAACGTATCCTTGCTAAACGAAACAAATACCATAAAGTGCGCCAAAAGAGATCCAATCTGGAGGAGATGGCCAACACACACAAAATTAAAAGCCTCGTGCCCACGCCTGTGCTTCCCACTAACTGGTTAGAGTACTCTGACTTCCCTCCCTTCTCTGTTCCCTAGGCCATTTCAACAACCCAAAGTGTTAAGTTTCCAGAAAATGGCTTGGAGAAGGAAATGAGAGCCAGAGCTTAAACTAGCGGGCACAAAACCAGTGTCTTTTGAATTAAAGATGTCCCCACTTTAATGTCTTTTCCTTTTTCTCTCCCATTCTACCAAGTGTCAACATCAAGGCTGAACTGGGGTCAAGATATCGCCGAATGTCACCACATAGAGATAAAACAAAACAAAACCGCGGAGTTTATCAATCTCGTGACACACTGGAAGAGAGTGACCCAGTCCCTTCCCCCCACCCAGCCCGGAACTGGGGGACTCCCGGGTCACTCCACCTGAAGGGAAGCGAGGCTGTCCGGAAGGAGCGGAGGGACTGGCTACCTTGGAAGGGGAGGCGGCGCTGAGCCCCCGCACAGGCGGGGTCCGAGTACCCAGCCAGGGCCACCACAGCCCGTCGAGGAAAGCCGGCAGACGCTCCGACATGGCCAGGAGAGCGCGCCGCCGCCCGCAGGTGCTCGGGCCTCTGCGAGACCGGGAAGAGGCGGCGCCGCCGCCCGCCCTTTCCCGATCCCGCGGCGGCCAGACAGGCCTAACC
The DNA here is from genome assembly GCF_002007445.2 of Ailuropoda melanoleuca. Taxonomy (NCBI): domain Eukaryota; kingdom Metazoa; phylum Chordata; class Mammalia; order Carnivora; family Ursidae; genus Ailuropoda; species Ailuropoda melanoleuca. The sequence continues at coordinate 73,248,056 of NC_048223.1, read as the reverse complement.
CGGCTCGCCGCCCTGCTTGCTGCCCCCCTCCTGCCGTTGCCCTCCGCTCCACCCGCGACACCGAGCCCGCTGTTGGCCGTTCCGCCCCGCGCTCTGTGGCCAGGGCTGGAGGCGAGCGCGCGGACCGCCGCGCACTCACCATTGTCAGCGCCGCCGCCGCGTCCCCACCACTTCACTCCGCTTCCCTCAGGAGAACTCCCAGTCCAGATTCCCTCCGCCCCAGCGCCCGTCACGTGACCTCGAGCCGCTGGCCGCACGTGACCCCTCCCTTCCTTTCCTCTCCTCCTCCTGCTCCAGTCCCCTCCCGGCCTCTTGCCCCGCCCCACTGGCCAGCCTGGCCCTCGAGGGGAGGCAGTTTGGAGGCGGGGCCTCGTGCTCCGCCCCATAGCTGAGGGGGCGGGGCCACCGAGATGCCGTAAAGTGGGAGGGGCCTGAGTGGAAGCAGGCTCCTCAGGCCTTCCTCGCCCTCCCTTCTGTCACGTGAGGGGTGGTTCGCTGACGGGCTTCTTTGCCACGGCCAATTCCTCTTCCCTGTGAAAGTTGGAGTAACTGGAAAAGGAGAAAGGACGGAGGGTTTGTTCTGCAGGCTCTCTCCCCGGTTGGGTTACTGCGCCGCCGAGGCGAAGGGGCGCTCTTACCCGAGGCGCTACTTCCTTAGGCCTCGCAAGATACATGTTCTCTTAATCCAGGGAGGAGGCATTGTTCTTTCATCTTTCTGGAACTCTGCACGGCTCCGTCTCCCACTGAGAGGTGCTGGGTTTTGAGAACTTGCCAGCTCTATAGCCTCTGAAGAGCCCGCCAGTGGGAAAAATGTGAGAGTGCTACATCCGTTGCTTTGTAAAGTACACGGATAGCTTGACACCTAGCCACCTGAGCTGTGCTGTCCTGCCAGTACGTGAGGTGGGTGGGGGGCTTCCTAAAGCAGGTGGTGCAGCTAGCCAGTACTCTGGCTTTGACCGCATCCTGACACTGTGGTCTAAGTCTACAGACCCTCCAGATGAATGGGATGCTGTGTTGGTTTTTAAAAGCAGTGTTGAACCAGCACAGTGTATACATGACCAAAGCAGAAAAAATGATCGTCTGAACGCACCATCATAACAAAACAAAATCAAGTTTGTGAGACAGGGCCATAAAGCAAGTATACCATTTTAAAAGGCTTGAAATTAGAGCATGGTCTCTAACCACAACAAAATTCAACTACAACAAAAAGAAAATCCACAAATTTATGGTAACTAAGCAACATAATTCTAAACCTCTATGTCAAAGAAGACATCATTGGAAACTTAAAAATAGTTTGAACTAAAAGAAAATTATAATAGAATTTATGGGATACAGCTGAAGTAGTAATTATAGGGAGATCTGTAGCTTCAAATGTATATATTTGAAAAGAAGAGTTTTAAAATCAGCCATATAAGTTCACATCAGAAAGTAAAACCATACAAGCATGTGGAGGGGAGCAGGGGGTAAATGGGAACTGTGCTTTCCACTCAACTTTGCTGTGAACTTAAAACTTCTCTAAAATGATTTTTTAAAAAATTAAAAGCCCTCACGTGGTTGTTTACATTATCTTCAACAAAGGTGCCATGACAAATCAATGGGGAAAGGACAGTCTTCTCAACAAATGATGTTGGGGAAACTGGATATCCACTTACAAAAGAATGGAATTGAACTCTTATCTTACATCGTATACGAAAATTCACTGAAAATGGGTTTAAGACCTAAAACTATAAAACTTGTAGGAGAAAACATAGGGGAAAATCTTTGGAATCAGCAATGATTTCAACAAAAATGACAGACATAACACGCAACAGAAGCAAAGACAGACAAATGGAACTGTATCAAAAACTTTTGTTCATCAAAGGACACAACAGAGTGGAAGGGAAACCTATGGAAATGGAGAAGATATTTGCAAATCATATATCTGATAAGATATCCAGAATATATGTTACTCCTACAATTCAACATATATTCTTTTTTTTTAAGATTTTATTTATTTATTTGACAGAGATAGAGACAGCCAGAGAGAGAGGGAACACAAGCAGGGGGAATGGGAGAGGAAGAAGCAGGCTCATAGCGGAGGAGCCTGATGTGGGACTCGATCCCATAACGCTGGGATCACGCCCTGAGCCGAAGGCAGACGCTTAACCGCTGTGCCACCCAGGCGCCCCTCAACATATATTCTTAATATCTAGAATATATGAAGAATGACTACCACTCAATTACAAAAAATCAAATAACCCAGTTAAACAGTGGGCAAAGGACTTGAACAAAGTCCAAAGATGATCTACAAATGCCCAATAGCATGTGAAAAGATACTCAACATTCAGATAAATGCAAATCAAAACCACAAGGTAGCATCTCACACCTATTAGGATGGTTACTATTAACAAAAACAAAAACAAAAAATAGCGAGTATGGGTGAGGATGTGGAAAAATAGGAAACTTTGTGCACTGTTGGTAGGATGGCAAGATGGTGAGCCCCCTATAGAAAACAGTATGGAGGTTCTTCAAAAAATTGAGAATAGAACTGTCATGACCCAGCAATCTCACTTCTGGCTATATATCCAAAAGAATTGAAAGTGGGTTTCAGAAATATTTGCATATTCACGTTCATGGCACATATGAACACTCACATTCCTTCATAATAGGCAAGAGGTAGAAGGAGCCCAAATGTCCACAGACAGATAAATGGAATATTAATCCATCTTCAAAAGAAAGGAAATCCTGTCACACACTAGGACATAAATGAACCTTGAGGACACTGTGCTAAGTGAAATAGGCCAGTCACAAAAACACAAATGCCATATGATTCCACTTATATGAGGTATCTTAGACAAATTCATAGACACAGATAATAGAATGCTGGTTACCAAAAGCTGAGGGAAGGGGGAAAGAGGAGTTACTATTTAATGGATATAGAGTTTCAGATTTGCCAGATGGAAATGTTCTGGAGGTCTGTTTCACAGCAATGTGAATATACTTAACCGCTACCGAACTGTACACTTAAAAATGATTAAGATGGTAAATTTTATGTGTTCTTTACCACAATAAAAAAAAAAATTAGGGGCGCCTGGGTGGCATGGCGGTTAAGCGTCTGCCTTTGGCTCAGGGTGTGATCCCGGCGTTATGGGATCGAGCCCCACATCAGGCTCCTCCGCTATGAGCCTGCTTCTTCCTCTCCCACACCCCCTGCTTGTGTTCCCTCTCTTGCTGGCTGTCTCTATCTCTGTCAAATAAATAAATAAAATCTTTTAAAAAAAAATTAAATCCAGAGCAGAAAGAAGGAAGACAAAGATAAGGACAGAAGTCAACGGAATAGAAATAGGCAAGCAATAGAGAAGAGCAAGTAATGCAATAGTTGGTTCTTTGAAAAGATTAATAATGTTGATAAGCGCCTGGCAATACTAATCAAGAAAATAATAGAAAATGTAAATTAACAATATTAGGAATGGAAAAGAAGACATCACTTCAGAGCCTACAGACACCAAAAGGATCATAGGGAAATATATGAACAACTTTTATGCCAGTAAGTTTGACAACATAGGGGAAATGGACACCTTCCATTAAAACAACTTTCTGAAGGGGCGCCTGGATGGGTCAGTTGGTTAAGCATCTGGCTCTTGGTTTCTGCTCAGGTTGGATATCATGGGTTGTGGGATCGATCCCCACTTTGGGCTCCATGTTCAGCAGATGGTCTGTTTGAAGAGTCTCTCCTCTGACCCTCCCCCACTTGTGGGGATTTTCTCTCTCTCTCTCTCAAATAAATAAATGGATGTTTAAAAAAAACTTTCTGAAATGAACATAAGAGGAAATACAAAATCTGGACAGTCTTACATCGATGAAATTGAACATAAAATTTAAAATCTTCCCATCCCAAAACTTCTCTAGGCTACAGAATTCACTGTTGAGTTCTACCAAAATGTAAGGAAGGAATAATACCAAGCTATCTACACAAACTTTTTAAGAGAATATAGGAGGAGAGAACACTTTCCAACTCCTTTTCTGAGGCCAGAGTAACCCTGATACCAAAATCTGACAAGGACATTACAGGAAAGAAAACCGCATATCAATATCCTTCATTAACTTAGCTGCAAAAATCCTAAAAATCCTAAACCAAGTTTATAAAGCAGAAATTTCTGTAAAAACCATGACCTGTGAGTTGTCCCCACACTGTGGTCAAATGTGTTCCTTTGTGTACCTATAAAATTCCTATTTAGTGGAATGGGACAATGTCTTTATACATGCTTTAAAGTTCATCTCTGGGGGCACCTGGGTGGCTCAGTCGGTTAAGTGTCTGCCTTCGGCTCAGGTCATGATCCCAGGGTCCTGAGATCAAGCCCCCGCATTGGGCTCCCTGCTCAGTGGGGAGCCTTCTCACTTTTCCTTTTCCTTTCTCTCCGCCACAACCTCTGATTGTGCGTCCTCTCTCTCTGTCAAATAAATAAATAAAATCTTCAAAAAAATAAAAAAATAAAGTTCATCTCTGTTGGGGCGCCTGGGTGGCACAAGCGGTTGAGCATCTGCCTTCGGCTCAGGGCGTGATCCCGGTGTTGTGGGATCGAGCCCCACATCAGGCTCCTCTGCTGTGAGCCTGCTTCTTCCTCTCCCACTTCCCCTGCTTGTGTTCCCTCTCTCACTGGCTGTCTCTCTCTCTGTCAAAAAAATAAAATAAAAATTAAAAAAAAAAAAATTAAAAGTTCATCTCTGTTATTGTTGATGCTCAAATCAGCATTAAAATATAAATACATATAATAAACATATTAATATGTATTTAAATATTAAATAAAAATAAATATCTATATAAATATAAATTTCATATATATATAAAATGTGTGTGTATACACACACACACACAGAGTAACTGAGAGTATTTCCTGGAGCCAGATATTTAGATTCTGGGATCCAAACAGGGATCCAAACATTTGTTCATTAAACATATACTTAATGAGTGCTCACTAAATGGCAGGTGTTGTTTTAGGCTGTGGAGATAGAGTCAATTAGAAAAGAAGACAAAGAAAAGGAAGAGGAGGAGGAAGAAGAAGAGGAAGAGGAGGAGGAAGAAAGAGGAGGAGGGAATGGAGGAGGAGGAAGTTGTCCTTGTCCCCAAGAAGCTTATATTGTAGCGTAGGAAATGGTCGATAAACAAGTAATTAAATATAATATTTTCAATTAGAAGAAAGCACTAAGGGGCGCCTGGGTAGCGCAGTCGTTAAGCGTCTGCCTTCGGCTCAGGGCGTGATCCCAGCATTCCGGGATCAAGTCCCACATCAGGCTCCTCCGCTGGGAGCCTGCTTCTTCCTCTCCCACTCCCCTGCTGTGTTCCCTCTCTCGCTGGCTGTCTCTCTGTCACATAAATAAATAAAATCTTTAAAAAAAAAAAAAAAGAAGAAGAAAGCACTAAAAAGAAATAAACATGGTGACATGAGTGGAGAAGAGCTATTTTTAGTTAGGGAGGTGGGAAAGTGACATTTAAGCTGAAATCTGAAAGTAGTCGTCACCTATTAGAACTGAAGGAAGAGGTCCATCCCAGGCAGAACAGTGAATGCTAAGGGCCTGAGCTAGGAAAAAGCTTAGTTCTTTCCAGGAATGGAAAGACAGTGTAGCTGAAGCCTAGTGAATGACAGGGACAGTAAACAGGATGAAGAGCAGTTAGAGAACCATTGAGTATAATGAGATCTGTAGATGTCGTTCTCCTCTCTAGATCCAAGGAGGATTGTAGGGTCACAATTTTAAAGCAGCATTTTCTGATTTAGCCTGTGCACATTCACCACCTTGCAGAGCACTGTCTTCTTCCATCTTCATTCCAACAGAGGACTCTGTTAATTCCCTTTGAATAGTCTCTCTTCACTACCAGATTTAGGGAAGGAACCAAAACCTACAACTTCATCCCATACCTCTGACCAACTGCAATACCTGAAATCCAGTAAACCTACAATAAATATTTTGACTTAATTTTTTTTAAGATTTTATTAATTTTATTTGACACAGAGAGAGAGAGCACAGGCAGGGGGAGCAGCAGGCAGAGGGAGAGACAGAAGCTAAGGACTTGATCCCAGGACCCTGGGATCATGACCTGAGCTGAAGGCAGACGCTGAACCCACTGAGCCCCCCAGGTGCCCCGGACTTAATTTTTAATTAGAGCTGTAGACCTACTTGGAGATCAACTTGTCCAACTCTTTCATTAGGATCAAAAGACGATACAATGGGTAAATGGAGAAGAGCTGATGTCCTGACTCCCACTCCTGTTCTCTTTAACTTCTAAGCTCCGCACTTGACGTTAGTAAATAAGAGTAGAGTCAAAGCACATTTAATAAGTCAGATAGAACCTGGATGGGGTCCAGTGATTTCTAAATTTCTAAAAGCTATTTTAAAGCAATATTAGGTATTAGTATATTATTCATAACAGTACTGACACTGATATTGTCATTTGAGTCATGAGAAGAAAATCATAAAAATGCAAGTCTTCATGAAATAAGACATTATTAATGAAAGAGGAAGATTTTTTTTTTTTTAAACTTAGATTTGCCTGTTTTCTTGACTGCTATTCCGGTTCCCACCTACTCTTGTCTGGGGGCCTAAATATCAACACATGGAAGAGAATAAATGAAAGAAAAGTAGCAGCAGCAAAGAAATACTGGTGAAGCCAAGTATGAGTAAGAGCTGGCAAAAAAAACAAAAACAAAACAAAACAAAACAAAAAAACAAAACAAAACAAAAAAACCCTAGCAATGAAGGTCACGCCAGACACGAATTTATGCTAATGACTTGCTCTGATCAAACCCAGTAACTGTGCTATTGTAATAAATTCAAGGAGCAATGGAACCATTGAGCAAGTTATTTATTTATTTATCTCCCTATCTACTTACTTGGCAAGCCAGAATGTGAAAGCTAGATGATAAGACGTACAGTGTTTTGCCAGGCAAGGACTGTGACATCTCTACATTTGCTCTTTGCAAGAAAAAAAAAGATGTGGGGGAAAATGTGACTAACCTACAAGCATTGACTTTCATAAGCAAAAGTACCCGGTTTAGGTAAAAAAGTATTAGGTGAGAAGATAAATTGAGTTTTTCTCTATCTACCAGGAGCCACTTAGGAGAAAAATAGCTCTTTATTGAAATTCATGAGGACTAAAAAGTCATATTAATAACTGTGGCAGTGTAAAGGAGCAACTATTTGCAGAGTTGACAGCCAAAGATAAGTAAAGAGAATCAAGTATAAATACACCAAAAGAATGAAAAAAATTAAAATTAATTTAAATTATGCTGGGCATAAAAACACCTTTTTCGCCTCAACTTAGAAGATAGATATATATTCTAAATAGAATGCATTTAAATATATTTATAGGATATATACGTAGAAAATAAATATAGAATATATAAATATGTTCTTCTTAACTTTAGCCAGTACAGTTGTGATCATGGTAAATACTCTTTATTTCCTTTTTTGAGCTGCCATCATCAATGGCAAGTGTTTCTCTCAAAACATATAGTTCGTTTCTTGAATGTGTTCATACTTAAATGTTTTATTCACTGTTCCCTTTTCCTTTTTTGTTGAGGTATGATTTATATATGATGAAATGTGCAAGTCTTCAGTATACAGTTTGATCAGTTTTGACAAATGCAAACATTTATTTAACCTACGCCTCTGTCAAGGTATAGAATGCTGCCATCAAGCACAGAAAACCTTCTTGTAACCTCTCAGCTAATCCTGTCTCCAAGAAGCAAACACTATTTTGATTTTTTTCAATATTGGTTAGCTTTGAGTGTTCTGTAATGTCACAGTAATGGAATCATACAATAAGTACTCTTTTAAAAAAAGAAAGAAAACATCCAGTAATGAACATATAAACATTTAAAATGTAGATTTTTGGGGCGCCTGGGTGGCTCAGTCATTAAGCGTCCGCCTTCGGCTCAGGTCATGATCCCAGGGTTCAGGCTCCCTTCTTGGCGGGGGGAGGGTGGCTTACTTCTCCCTCTTCCACTCCCCCTGCTTGTGTTCTCTTTCTCACTGTGTCTCTCTCTGTCAGATGAATAAAATCTTTAAAAATATATAAAATAAATAAATAAATGAAATGTAGATTTGTACATAAATCACGGAGGTAATTTCCTCTGTAACAAATCACATACCAACTTGCCACATGATTGTGATAGTAAAGTTCCAAGTTTCTATGGACCAATGATAAACAATAGATCATACTATATCATTATAAGCTGGAAACATAACTGATAAGACTTAAGTCCAAAAATAATCATTGGTTTAGTGCAGTGGTTCTCAAGAAGAGGGGGTATTTCTCCCTCATGGGCATTTGCCAGTATCTGGAGACATTTTTGACTGTCAGGTCTGTAGGAGAGCTACTGAAATCGGAAATGCTGCTCGGCACCTTACAAGCACAGGGCAGCCCCTACAACAAAGAAGTATCCTGTCCAAAATGCCAGTAATGCTAAAGCTGAGAAACCCTGGGTTAGTATAAACCTAAGAAGACAAACAGAGTTCTGAAAGATCAATTGTATTAATATTTTAAGCCATGACTCCAATGATAAAACAGACTACTTGCTGAGGGAATGGAGACAAAAAGCTTTTGCAAAATCAATCTTTGTCTTTGCTACCTAATTTTTTGTTTGTAACTACTATAGATTTGGAAAAATACCTATAATGTAAAACATATTATAGCTATTTATGTGTTTCCCCCTCTACATTGTGAGTACTGTTTTTTATAAGATTTTATTTATTTATTTATTTATTTGGCCGGGGGGGGGGGGATGGTGCAGAGAAGGAGAGGGAGGGAGAGAATTCAAACAGACTCCACGCCGAGCACAGAGCCTGACAAAGGGGCCAATCTCATGACCCTGAGATCACGACCTGAGCTGAAATCAAGAGGCAGACACTTAACCAACTGAGCCACCCAGGCGCCCTCATTGTGAGTACTCTTAACTGTTTATTCCTGGTGCCTTGATCCTTTGTAGGTTTTTGTTGATTGTATGAGAAAAAGTGACCAAGAATGAATTACTCAAAAGTACAAATTAGAAGAAATCCTAACTCCTCCCCCTTCAAAAAGCCCCATAATTATGACAAATTATTGACAAATAGACCCCCAAAGGTAAAAGAGTAAGAATTAGAAAAAAACCTACTTGGGCCCTACTTCCCTTACGTGCCTGAGAATATTTACTTGCACTTATCTACTACCTTCCTTTGTGTCAGGCAAGACTGACACATTCATTCTCATTCAATCTCTGTGGGACTCTAAGCTCAAGGACAAAGGCTAACTTGTATGCCTTTGTTTCCTTCTGTATCTCCAGCCCCTAGCACAGTACCTGGCACATAGGTGCAATCTTTAAAATAATCTTATGAAGTAGCTCTAACACATGTTTTCATGATTATAATTGTTTTAGGGGCTTTCTATGTGCCAGGCACTGCACTAACCCTATATCATCTATTCCCTCATTTGATCTTTACCACAACCTTATGGGCAAATATTGTTAACGTATAATATAGATCATGATAATAACCTATGTTTATTGGGACACCTGGGTGGCTCAGTCGGTTAAGCATCTGCCTTCAGCTCAGGTCATGATCCCAGGGTCCTGGGATCGAGTCCCACATCGGGGTCCTTGCTCGGTGGAGAGCCCTTGCTTCTCCCTCTGCCTGCCGCTCCCCCTGCTTGTGCTTTTTCTCTCTTTCTCTGACAAATAAATAAATAAAACCTTTTAAAAATTTTTAAATAAAACCTTGGAACTACAAAAAAAATCAACCTAGACTATATTCTTTCTCCAAATGTATAAAACATAACATTTAAATAGAAAACACAAAGCAGTATGTGTATTTTCTAAAACATGCCTTTTCCCCTCTGCTATACTAGTTACGAGAGCCAAAAAATAGGTCTCATGACAGTAACACCCTACCGAGCATAAAAACTCACCAAGTTCCTGTTAAATAATCACAGGTAGATTTTTTAATGGAAAGATCTGGGTATAACTTAACAACTGTCACCAAAAGTGAAGTGCTATAAAGATAATTTCTATGAGTTGGGTTCTATGAGAAGCCCAAACTCATAGAGCAAGTTTATCAGGGGGTGTTCTTAGGATCAACAACTGGGCGGAATTGGAAAGTACTTGAATGATAACAGCCATAGCTTAAAGTTCAGTACAATTCTAATTATGTCCCCTGGTGAAGAAGTTTCCCTAAGGAACTGTAACATCTAAATCTGCAAAACACAGAGTTATAGGGATGGGAAGCACAAATTCCCCAAGTGGGTTTGATGTTAATTACATCCTATCCTACTTCCATTTCTTGGTTCCTGGAACCATGTACTCTACATATGACAGACCCAGCACAATATCAAGTTTATTGATTTAGCACATATACTGTATCCTAGAAGTTGGTATCCCAACCTCAATGTAGTGTATCGAAGCTGGTATCTTGGCTGTACCTTCAACAGGCTATCATTCTATCGTGTTAGTGGCATTTAGGGGATGTGATACATGATAGAACCAGTGGATCGCATCGTCAGGTGCTACTGCTGAATTCTTTGCCGTGAAGTGGGTCCTTTGGTTTGATGTGGTTTGATGTGGATCGAACGTTCTGTAAGCCCTTAGATATTGATGTTGCTGGAGGCCCTGTGGGTAAGAAAGGCAAATCCATACCTAGAATACATGTCTGTTCCTATTAGAACAAATCTCTAGCCCCTCCAGGATGGAATGGGCCTAAGATAGTCAACTTGTCACAGAGGTCTCCTTGAAGAATGGGGCCCTATCAGTGGCACAGCAATGAGCTCAGCTGGTAGCAGATGGGATGCTTGGCAGCATCAGGAGCTCGATCAGCCTTGGTTGGTGGGAGCCCACACACAGCCTCTGTCCCGGCCGTTATGGCTAATCCTTCGTGAATTTATTGTGCTAGCATTAGGGTGGCTGATGACAGAAGCTGACTGACATCTGCCCAAGTCATTTAGCTACCTGATTGTTTAATGCTTCTTCTGTGATGAATGCTTTCTGATGGGCACTACCATTTGATAACAGATTTTCACACTCTGTATCTGATTTTAAGCCATTCACATGCCTTTACCCCAGACTTCTCAATCCCCAATATACAATCTTCCTGTTTTAGGCCCCTGACCAAAACACTCACCACCACCCATGAAACTGTAAATATTCTAATCTTAGGCTACTTCTCTTTCCACACGGAGTAAATAACCAGGTACACTACCCAAAGCTCTGCCCACAGGGAGCATTTCCTCTCACAGCTATTTTATTTTATTATATCATAACAACTTTCAATACATACATATTTTTTAAGATTTTATTTTTAAGTAATCTTTTCATCCAAAGTTGGCTCCAACTTACAACCCCGAGATCAAGAGATCATGTTCTACCAACTGAGCCAGCCAGGCACCCCAACAATACATATATTTTTAATTGAAGTACAGTTTACATACAATATTATATTAGTTTCAAGTGTATGACATACCAGTTCAACATTTGTATATATGATGAAATCCTCACTGCAATAAATGTAGTTATCATCGGTCACCTTACAAAGTTATTACAATGTTATTGATTATATTCCCTACCCTGTACTTTATATCCACATGAATAATATGTTTTATAACTGAATATGTGTTCTTCTTAATCCCTTTCACCTATTTCACCCATCCCTTCACCCCTTTCCCTTTGGCAACCACCAGTTTGTTCTCTGTATTTACATCTGTTTCTGTTTTGTTTTGGTTTTAGATTTCACATACAAGTGAAATCATACAGTATTTGTCTTTCTCTGTCTAACTTATTTCACTTAGCATAATACCCTTTAGGTCCATCCATGTTGTTGCAAATGGCAAGATCTTTCTTTCTTTCTTTCTTTCTTTCTTTCTTTCTTTCTTTCTTTCTTTTTTCTTTTTTTGATTTATTTATTTTAGAGCACCTGGGTGTCTCAGTTGGTTAAGCATCAACCTTCAGCTCAGGTCATGATCCCAGGGGTCCTGGGTTGGAGCCCCATGTCAAGCTCCCTGCTCAGCAGGGAATTTGCTTCTCCCTCTCCCTCTGCCCCTACTCATGCTCTCTCTCTCTCACCCCCCCCTCAAAGAAATAAATAAAATCTTTTTTAAAAGGGATTTTGTTTATTTGAGAAGGAGAGAGCACACACAAGCGGGGAAGAGACAGAGGGAGATGGAGAGAAAGAGAATTCCAAGCACACTCCCCACTGAGCGTGGAGCCTGACATGGGGCTTGATCCCACAACCCTGAGATCACAACCTGAGGCCAAAACCCAGAGAGAGATGCTCAACTGACTGAGCTACCCAGGCGCCCCAGGACTGCATTCCTTTTTACAACTGGTTAATAGTCTACTGTGTGTTTGTGTGTGTGTGTATGTGACTTGCTAGTTGGTGTTGACACACACACCACCCCCCAAGTGCACAACCGGATGCAGAACACTTATGAACTACCTTACCACTAGAGATGACGTTTCCGTAACTCTTTGCCTGCCAGGCTCCCCTGGATTCCATTCTGACCTTGTTGCCTATGGTGTAATTGCACTGCCTGGCTTCTGATGGTTGAGCACTACCACGTGGCCTCTATTATTTTGTTATCTTCTCATTCCCAATGCGATTAGTGAGTTCAGTCCTATAAGCAACACCTGTGCCATTAACACTGCCCTTCAGAGGAGAGCGACTACCGATAGCTCACACATGTTGTCTTTCTCGCCAGCGTATTCTTTATTGCTTTGGCCTCCTGCAGAACAAAATCATCTGGTGGCTTTTCAAGGCTTACAGTCTGTCCATGTAACATGCTCATTTCCTCCAACCTTTCCACGCCCTCTTCCACCGCCCGCCATGGCAGTTGCAGCATTTCTACTCCACTTGAGAGGGGTCGTCACTTTCTTCCAGCTTCTGAGAGCCTTTGTAGCAGTGCATCAACACCTTCTGGAGTTCTTGCTGGGGTGTTAAAACCTGGATCCCAGAACAGTACTTCTAGATTGGTAAACACTACTTTATCCTACATTATGTTTTACTTCTATCCCTTAATCTAGCATACACACTGTCTCAGCTGCTCAATTACATGACGGCTGGGTTCTGCAGAACCTTCAGAGTATATTACCTTTCTTTCTTGCAGGCCTGATGTTTCCCTGTTCATTTTTTTGTAACCTTCATTATTGACTTCATGGCTAGGAGGGAAGTTGGGGATAGACCTGGAGGGCCCATCCATGTGGTATTGAGGGCACATGCCTCTTAATCATCTTCAAGTCAGAGGAAAACATTAGTTCTTAAGGAGTGGGCCTCTTCTTAAGTTCAGAGGGCTTGAGGGAATCTGGGGCATCAAGATCTGAATGTATCAACCTAGATGTCTTCTCTCCGGGTCCCATTTTCTCTTAATCAGGGCCCTGACTTTACATAACAGGCTTGGCTAAGTCGACAATTTAACATTCTTGAACTCTGCTAGTCTTCGGATTACACCACGGGCCTGGTCCTCAGCTTCTTCTACCCTTCTACTGCGGAAGAGAGTTTCTCAATACGAGCATAACCATCCTACTGTGCTTCACTTTCTTGCAATTTGCAGGTATTGTGTTTTTTAGAAATTGCTTTGTGGCAACCCTGCATTGAACAGGTCTATTGGCACCATTTTTTCAACAGTGTTTGCTCACTCTGTATCTCTGTGTCGCATTTTGGTAATTCTCACAATATTTCTAACTTTTTCATTATTATTGTATTTGTTATGGTGATCTGTGATCAGTGATCTTTGATATTACTATTGTAATTGTCTTGGGGTATCATAAATTGCACATATAAAATATGGCAAACTTAATCAATAAATGTTGTGTGTATTCTGACTGCTCCACCCACCAGGCTGTTCCTTGTCTCTCTCCCTCCTCCAGCTTCGCTATACCCTGAGACACAGCAATATTGAAATTAGGCCAGTTAATAACCCTACAATGGCCTCAAAGCGTTCAAGTGAAAGAAAGAGGTGCATGTCTCTCAATTTAGATCAAAAGCTAGAAATGATTAAGCTTAGTGAGGAAGGCATGTTGAAAACCTGGGTAGGCTGAAAGCTAGGCCTCTTGCACCAAACAGTTAGCCAAGTTGTGAATAAAAGAGGAAAGTTCTTGAAGGAAACGGAAAGCTGTACTCTAGTGAACACACGAATGATAAGAAAGCAAAATAGCCTTATGCCAATATGGAGAAAGTTTGAGCGGTCTGGATAGATCAAACCAGCCACAACATTCCCTTAAGCCGAAACCCAATCCAGAGCAAGGCCCTGACTCTCTTCAATTCTGTGAAGACTGAGAGAGGGGAGGAAGCTGCGGAAGAAAAGTTTGAAGCTAGCAGAGGTCGGTTCTTGAGGCTTAAGGAAAGAAACTGTCTCTATAACATAGAAATGCAAGGTGAGGGGGCTCCTGGGTGGCTCGGTCAGTTAAGCGTCCGACTCTTGATTTTGGCTCAAGGGTTGTGAGACTGAGCCCCGAGTCAGGCTCATGCACTGGGCATGAAGCCTGCTTAAGACTCTCTCTCTCTCAAAGAAAAAAAAGTACAAGGTAAGGCAGCAAGTGCTGATATAGACGCTACAGCAGTTTATCCAGAAGATCCGGCCGTGACCATTCTGCTCAGTGACAGAGTTTCAGTATAAAGAAAACAGCCTTCTACTGGAAGAAGATGCCATCTAGGACTCCCACAGCCAGAGCAAAGCCAATGCCTGGCTCAAAGCTTCACAGCACCAACTGATTCTTTTGTTAGGGGCGAATGCAGCTGGTGGCTTTCAACTGAAGCCAGTGCTCATTTACCATTCCAAAAGTCCTAGGGCCCTGAAAAATTATGTTAAACGTACTCCGCCTAGGCTCTGTATAAGGAACAAAGCTTAGATGATACCACACCTGTTCACAACATGGTTTAGTAAGTATTTTAAGCTCACTGTTGAGACCTACTTGCTTAGAAAAAAAATATTTCAAAATGTGATTGCTCGTTGACAAGGCGTTGGGTCACCCAAGAGCTCTGGTGGAGATGTACGAGGTTAATGTTATTTTTATGCATCACGCAACATCCAACCCACAGACCTGGATCAAGAAGTCATTAAGACTTGAAAGTCCTATTATTTAAACAAATATATTTCTTAAGGCTTTAGCTGCCATCGATAGTGATCTTCTGCTGAATCTGCACACAGTAAATGGAAACCCTTCAGGAAAGGATTCACCATTCTAGATGCCATTAAGAACATTCATGATTCGTAGGAAGTGGTCAAAATGTCAACCTGAATAGGGAGGGATGTGGGAGAAGTTGATTCTGACCCTCGTGGATGACTTTCAGGGGCTGGAGACGTCAGTGGAGAAACTAACTGCAGACATGGCGGAAACAGCAAGAGAACTAGAACGACAAGCGGAGCCTGGAGCTGGGCCTGTGTGGCTGCGATCTCATGGCCGAACTTAAACAGTCGAGGAGCTGCTTCTTATGCATCAGCAAAGCAAGTGGTTTCTGGAGATGGAGTTTGCTCCTGGTGGAGACGGTTGAAGTGACAACAAGGGTTAGAATATTCTATCCACTCAGGTGATAAAGCAGGGGCAGGGCTGGAGAGGATGACTCCGGTTTTGAAAGAAGTTCTACTGTCCTCCAGCATCATGTGGTACAGAGACATCTTCCATGAAAGGAAGAGTCAATGGATGTGGCAAACTTGTCTTATTTTAAGAAATTGCGGCAGCCACCCCAACCTTCAGCAACCACCACCCTGATCGGTCAGCAGGCATCAGCATCAAGGCAAGACGCCTCACTAGCAAAAGGGTTATGATTCACTGAAAGATGATGGATAGCATTTTTTAGTAATAAAGTATTTTTAAATTAAGGTATGTACATTGTTTCTGTAGACACAATGTTGCAGCATCCTTAATAGACTACGGTATAAACATAACTCTTATATGGAATGGGAAGCCAAAAAATTCATTTGACTCACTTTATTGCGCTATTCACTTTAGGGTGGTGGTCTTGGAACCGACCCTGCAGGGTCTTTGAGGCATGCCAGAAAGCTGTGGGGGGGTAGGGAGGAATGAATGGCAGAAGGAGAGGGAGAAGCAGACTCCCCGTTGAACAGAGAGCCCGAACTGGGGCTCAATCCCAGGACCCCAAGATCATGACCTGAGCCAAAGGCAGACACTTAACTGACCGAGCCACGCAGGTGCCCCCCAAACCCCATTTTAGCATCTGCCTTCTACGCCTCCTGGCACCAACTGTCACAGATTGGATTCTCCATGGAGCAATGCAGGAAGTTTCTAAGGGGACACTCTCAGGATAGGATATCTGGAAGGGGAATGGAAGGGAGCAAGACTAAGTAGAGGAAGAAACTGCACTGCAAAGCAGTCCCAAGGAAGTGTTGGCTGACCTGTCAGGGAGCTCGAAATCTGTGATGGCTCTTCTGCATTACCCCAAGTTTGGGGGAAGCGCCTGGCATTCATACATTCACATGAACCAGTCATCAGATGCAGGCTGCCCTGGGAAAGGGTGTAGCCTTGGACAAGGTGGCTCTTTTCAGCAGAGATTGATTTAAGTCCTCCATTCTGAAGAGGTGATCTGGACGGTGCAGAACAGGATTCATGACGACGATGCTGACAAGCTTTTCAGAGCTCAGGGGAACAGAGATGGGAAAAGCCTTCAAGAAGAGGAACTGCTTGGACAGGAATAAGCATCTTGCTCTACCATAATTGTTTTTTTTGATTTGCTAGTGAATAGGATTTGATTCTAGTTACAAAATTTACTCTTTAAAAAAAAATCTTACAGATATTTTGTTGTTAAGACTTCTAGAAACATCTGAACAAAAATAAATATTTCCTGAGTTTAGAACAAGAGATCCCAGACAGCTTAACACATTGATTATAGTTCTGCTTTAATAGGGTAAGATTTGAAAATACACAGATATCCAGGGGAAAAAAGTAAAGCAGTATCAAGTATTGAGAGCACAATTGTGCTTTAATTTGGGTCTTCAGTTTCTAATCATAACAGCAATCATACTTCTCAACAATGTCCACCAGCAATACAAACACATCCAATGGTAACATGAGAGCAATACGCTTTACACTGGACTTGTCAAATACCCACTCTATCAATTCACTGTGTGTTTCATCTGAGTTTTTCTTAAGAAAAGAGGCATATCTATAATTCACAATCAAATAGGTTTCTGAAGACTTAGATATGAAATACTGCCTGTCATTCTGCTTCTCAAACTGTAAAAAAACAGTATAATTTATTCTTTGAAGCAATTTTATAGCCATGGGTGGTCCAGTTAATTTCATAGTGATTTTGGCTGAATATGATACAAAGGAAATACAGGTATCTTCCAGGACAACAGGATAAAGGAAGCTTTAAGAATTCATGAGGAAAAAAAGGTGATAAAACCTAAACTTCATTTTCAGATGTTTTAAAATTTCTGTAAAACTTTTTGTTCCAAAATTAACCATTTAACTATGGTACATAAAATACACTGAATGCATTGTCTGACATGCAGATAGGAAACCCTCTCTTTTACATAATAAAATCTCCTTCTGGTCCATCTTGGACCAAGTCCTGGTTGTCTGATGGCAGATTTCTCTTGAGGGGCCTGAAGTTGTAATAAAACGCACTGTTTTCATCTACTGGTTGGTATTCCTGTTCAATTTCAGTTAAGAAGCCACTTCCAGAACCACTTTCAGATCCTGATCCAAAGCCAGAACCAGAGTAGTCCTCAGAAAGAGGGAAGACATCATTCCAGTTCTGGGATCTTGTCATTCTGAAGACAGAAAAATGAAAGAAAAAAAACGGTAAAGTTTGAGACATAAGGAAGATAATCATTAATAAATGTTTCAAGATAGAAAATTAACGCAGTCTCCTAGTTGCTCAAATTAAAAATTAAAAAGTTTCCCAGTTACTCAGGACTTTACAGCAAAAACTAAATCAGACCTTCCTACATGTTTGCCTGTACTTACTGTACTTAACTCATTGCATTTTTCGATCAACATCTATGCATTGCAGACTCATAATAAACACCGCTACTTTTCTTATCACTAGCATAGTAATTCTATGTTTGGTAAATTTACTTAAGTAGTTTGGTTTTTTTTTTTTTAAGATGTCTTTCCCATTTTCTTCCACTAAAGAAAGGACAAATAAGTGTAAGACAGCCTAGATAGATGACATTTTTTTCCTAATCTAAAATTTCGACAAAACTTCTAATAATTCACAGTGCTTCCACGAAACTAATTCTTTTTTTTTTTAAAGATTTTATTTATTTATTTGACAGAGAAAGACACAGCCAGCGAGAGAGGGAACACAAGCAGGGGGAGTGGGAGAGGAAGAAGCAGGCTCATAGCGTAGGAGCCTGATGCGGGGCTCGATTCCATAACGCCGGGATCACGCCCTGAGCCGAAGGCAGACGCTTAATGACTGCGCCACCCAGGCGCCCCACGAAACTCATTCTTAAGAAATTCTTTGCAGTAAGTTAAGCATTATGTTTGCCACCAATTAACTAATTCAATTTCCTCTCAGAAAAGTAAGTGTATTCATTGAGAAGGGGTCAGTTGGTGGTTAGAAGTCCACTCAGCACCAAAGACCAGCGCAACGGTGTTACCCCCTCAGTGGTAGAACAAGGCAACTAAGTATCAGAGACAAAAATTTAGTTTCATAGTCCATGGGTCATTTTTTTCCATGAAAATAATGAACCACAGGCCATATAACAGAGTAGAGCTTCATTCATGCATGCATTCAGTAAATATTGAACATCTGATCCCTGTTCTAAGTGCCTGGGATAGAATGGGGACTGACAGATGAAATTTATAACTGGTTGGGGGAGACAGACAATAACAAGCGAATAAATCAGGAAAACATGAAGCGGTACTAAATGCCATGCAGAGAAGTGAACGGACTAATGTAATAGGGGGTGACCATGGGGTTAGTTCAGACTGTGAGGTCAGGAAAACGGATCAGGGCCGGAAACACAGATTGGTTGGTCCATATGCACGCACGCACACGTGCACATGCGCACGCACAGTGGAAGCCATAGAACAGGATAAGGTCACCTAAAAAAAAAGCATGCAGATAGAGAAGAGCCCCAGGACAGAGCTAGGGCCACACCAACATATTAAATATTGAACAAAAGAGAAAGAACAATCAGGGAAGTAGAAGAAAACTCAAGATTAGGTGGGACCATGGCAGCCCAGAGAAGAAAGCATTTCAAAGCGGGAGAAGGGGGTGGGGAGGGCGGTCAACTGTTTTTGAAGGTAATTAAGAAGTTGAGTAAGGAGAGACGAAGAGAAGTAAACAGTGGATGTGTTAAGCAGGAGTATTTGTGACCTTAAGAAGCATTCTGAGTAGAAGGTGGGAACAGAAGTTCAAACAGAAGGGGAAGAGGAGTGGGAAGACAGGAAGCATCCCTTTCAGTGTGTGTTACCGGGAAGAGGAGCAGAGAACAGGGCAATGGCTGGAAAGGATGCAGAGTCAAAGAAGAGATGTTACCCAACTGTACGAGACACTAAAGAATGTCTGCACACGGATGGAAGAAGATAGTGGGCTCAGGAGTAATCACAGAACTGACGTCCCAGAGAAGTGAAGCCAACTAGGGGATAGCGAGGAAACCCAGAGATGAGCGACAGTAAGGAAATACTTCTCTCTCGGGGTTAAAGGGGTCATGGAAGAAGGTGGTGTTACCTGAGCCCAGCTTCTGGCGGGAGCTGAAGCCATGGATGAGACACTGCCCGGCCAGAGTGCCACCCAAGGCAGGGACTGAGAAGGCACATCCTGGTCTCTCCCTGCCTCCCATGCTCCCCGGTCTCCCTCCCGCGCCTCCCATTGGCCAAACTCAGCCACAGACCTGGGAGCCTGAGAAAGGCAGACCATGGGATGAGCCCTCACCCCCCCCCCAATACAGAGCAAGAAGGGAAAAGAAAGATGGATAGGAGGGCAAAAGGGCCCAGGACTGATAGAAGAGCAGGGACTGTTCATTCATAAGTGTCAGGAGTGTGAGAGTAAGAAGAAAACTTTCCTGGCTGAGGAAAGGGGAAGATCAAAGAGATTGAAGAAGAGAAGAAATGGTGTAAAATAGTTGTTTTGGAGAACTTGGGTTATTCCTCTAACATTTTAGATTCAAATGAATTACTGTGGAAACTCCTGAGTTAAAATTATGGCGGACGCTACAAAATCCGTTTCAAGCTTAATGCTGTGGACTGAAAGTGGAAGCAAGGGAGCAGGACGGCAGAGTGGCATTTTGAGGCTGGTGATGACATCCTCTCTCACACAATGAATGCCAGTGATGAAGAGAGTCACTGGGACCCTCCGAGGGATGACGGCCTTACCTGGTTTGGGCGTGATGATTTGCCCAGCTTCGAGGAGAGTGATTTTCTAGGTTTAATCTTCTAAGTCTAAGGATTAAACCTTTTATGATAATCCTTTTCATAACACAGTTTTGCTGCGTGTTATATAACTTTGATATTCACTGAGATCGTTGATTCTAAGACAATGCCATTTTGGTTACTTATGAATTCCCGTTGGATCTTTTTTGCAAGTTTAAAGCAGGTTTTATTTGATCAAGAAGAGGTTTGGCTTTCTCTTTGACAAGTCTTGGCCATTTATTCCGCCTTTCCCTGATTTCTTTTGTTTAATCACTACCGTCTCATCTCAGGACGTTTTTATCACCCCTCAAAAATCCCGTACCTGTCCTCCCCACTCTCTCTCCTCCAGCCCCCAGTGACCACGCATCTATTTCCCACCTCCATGGATTGCCTACTCTGGACATTTCATATCGATAGAATCATGCAATATGTGGCTTTTTGTGTCTGGTTTCTTTCACTTTGCATAATGTTTTCAGGATTCATCCATGTAATAGCGTGTATCAGTACTCTGTTCCTTCTTTTGGTCAAATAATAGTCCACTTTAGGGATATACTATGTTTTGTTTATCCATTCAGTTGACAGACTTCTATTGGATTTCAGTGTATAATGTGCTCTACTTACATAAATATAATAATGTCCAATCATTTTTCCAATACTTGTTGGTGAAAAGTGCTCGATTTTTGCCTCTGCCCCCACAAAAAGATCTTGCGAAAGCATAGATGAATCATGCATTCTTGCACATCTCATATGCCAGTAAACACAGTCCTGTTTTACCATGTCCTGTGCAGTGAAAACCAACCATCAAAGCAAGAGCTTGAAGAAAAACACTCTGGACAATGCTCCCATCTCCAAGCCAAGATCTCAACAGAAGCTGGTGAAAGTAAAATCAGAGAAAGTTCACTTACGAAGAAGGGTCTGTCCTCGGAGGAAGGATTCTGTTGGATTCACCAGGAAGTAGGTTGAACATCGGCCCCTTTTCATCAATGCAGTTTGCAGAATTACTGTCAGGACTGCAGCGTACCCACTGGAACTTGGCTTTCCGCACAGGAGAACCTGTCCACACAAGGAACCCACGTGGTTCATAAGTATCTCTTACACCACTTCTAATCACTCTGTCCCTAAGAAATTTTTGATTCAATTGATTCTAAATTTGGCAGAAGGTAAGGCGTGGGTAGGTTTTATGACTATAAATATAACAAGAGTACCCACTGTGTGCCAGCTTTTTATATACATTGTCCTCACAACAACCCTAAAAAGTAGCCCGGAGTTTAAGGTTAGAATAGGCTTTGGCAATTAGCTACCCAGAGTAACATCCCAGCTCTGCTACTGGTGAGCTGTGAAACCTTCACTTCTCTAAAACGTAAGTAAATAAATCTACTAAAAAAAAAAAAAAGAGACAGCTCTCTGGATACTGATACAGATTCTCCAGGGTAGATTAAGTTAAAAAAAAAAAAAAGCAAGGAACACTGTGCATTGTGTTAACATCTGTGTGTGTTTGTGTTTTTAAGACTATATTTACATATATGCTTACATCTATGTAGCTTGAACCTCTGAACAGATACAAAACAAACTGCCTCTGTGAGGGAATTGGTAGGCAGAAGACAGTGGAAGGAAGGATACTGACTTTACTGCATATCCTTTGAAGCTTTATTTATTTATTTTTGAGAGAGAGAGAGAGAGAGAATGTGCAAGCATGAGTAAGGTAGGGGCAAAGGGAGAAGCAGGCTCCTCACTGGCCTGGGACAGCCCGTCGTCCCAAATGGGTTAGTTCTGTCACTGCCTGGAGACTGGAGGTAAGGCAGCAACAGAACAACCCATGTCTGCCCCTTTCTAGCTGTGTGCCCTTGCCCAACTTACTTAACCTCCCTGTATCTCAATTTTTTCATCCATAAAATGGAGACAGTAATTGATTTAATAATGAGATATAAACGCTAGGTTCTCAGAATAACACCTGGCACCATGGTCAGAGCTCTTTAAATGCTAGTTTCTCTGATGAGGAGGAAGACCACAATGACCAGTCTCTGCTAGTGGACAGCTTATAGAGATCAGAATTTAAATACTCATTCTAGGGGCGCCTTGGTGGCTCAGTTGTTAAGCATCTGCCTTCAGCTCCGGGGATGATCCCAGGGTCCTGAGATCAAGCCCTGCATCAGGGTCCTCTGCTGGGAGCCTGCTTCTTCCTCTCCCACTCCCCCTGCTTGAGTTTCCTCTCTCGCTGGCTGTCTCTCTGTCAAAAAAATAAAATCTTTAAAAATAAATAAGTAATATTCATTCTATCATTTAGTACCTGATTCTCAATTTCTCATCTTTCAAAGATGAATAATAGTGTCCCCAAAAGTTCCCGTTCAAACGAGATAAAAGTATATAAAACACCTAGCAAGAATCTTTGTGCATGGTATTTAATACGCTTTACTTTTCTTTCTCCTTCTCTGATCCTTTCCTGAAGCCTCCTAAGTTTCGCATTCGGTTGCTACTTAGAAGCCCGGTATTGCAGGTGGGCTAGAAATCCAACATGTCCAGCAGAGGGCGACAGCTTCACACTCTGTGCTGGCTAGAACAGTGCTGTCCACCTGCGTTAAGACAGCCACCTATGGAATTTTCAGTGTTCTAGCAGCCGTATTTTTAAAAGTAAAAAGAGACAAGTGAAATCAATGTCATCACATTTTACTTAGTTAATGTATCTGGATATTGCCACTTAACATATAAACAATATAAAAGTTATTAATGAATATTTTACATTTTTCTTTGCATGTAAGTCTCCAAATCTGGTATATATTTTGCACTTTACAACACGTTTCAGTTTGGACTTGCCACACTTCAAATGCTCGGTGGCTGTCGTTTTGGACAGAGTAGGTCTAGGTATTCTCTTTTACATGCAACTGATGTGCTGAATATCAAACTGAGGTAATGTTTGGGCTGATAGGAAGTTAAACAAAAAAAGTAAAACTAAAACTTTATGAGGAAGCATCCAGGTGAAAGACCATATCTTTTCACTGGCATAACAAATGCAACTTTGGCAAATTAGTGAAAAGAAATTCTAAAATACAACCCCCCGCCCAGAATTCAGAATCTCAGCTTTTGAAATTTATAGAGGGACTTCTTGGGGGGCCTGGCTGCCTCAGTTGGTGGAGCGTGCGACTCCTGAGCTCAGGGTTGTAAGTTCAAGCTCCACATTGGTTGTAGAGATTACTTAAAAATAAAATCTTTTTTTTTTAAAAGAGAGGCTTCTTTTGGGGGGGGTGATGAAAATGTTCTAAAATTGACTAGCTGCATATATCTGTGAATATAAATTTTTTAAAACATTGAACTTTATGCTTTATTTTTTTTAAGATTTTGTTTATTTATTTAATTAATTAATTTATTTAAGAGGGAGAGAGAGTGAGTGAGTGATTGAGAGAGAGCACAAGCCAGGGGGAGCAACAGGCATTGGGAGAGGGAGAAGCAGACTCCCTGCCGAGCGGGAAGCCTGACATGGGGCTCGATCACAGGATCCTGACCTGAGCCGAAGGCAGAAACTTAACCAACTGAGCCACCCAGGCGCCCCTGAACTATATACACTTTAAATGGTTGAACAGTATGGTTTGTGAAGGCTATTTCAATAAAGCTGTTTAAAAACTTATAAAGAAATCAAAAGTAGAAGTCCCTCCCACCTTCAAAAAAAGTTTAATTTGGGACTGATCATTTTCAGTCAGCTTAAAAAAAAAAAAAAGAGCGTGGTTACAGACACAAAGTTCCTGACTTATCTGTTGAAGGGTTTTGGCAGGATGTGAAGTCTCAGCCCCTGCTGTTGCCGGACTACCTTGGCTCTATCTTGCTTGAGAGAAATGTCTTATGATTACCGCAATTGAAAAAAACATAAAAGGGAGAATGCTAGTGGACACAACTTTGTCTTCCTCAGAAGCCCCCATCTGCTGGATCTGCTGGATCTGCTGGTTAATTTTGGGGTGGATTCCAGGGAAAAGAATGGTTTTTATTCAGAATCCTTTTCCTCACTGGCCACCAGCACACACAGAGAGTCGCTAGTCCTGCTTTACCAAAATGTTTTCTGTGAATGAACACTATTCCTGTCATCCGTCTGCATTTTTTTTTACTTTTTTATTTTTAAGGTTTTTTTTAAAAGATTTTATTCATTTATTTGACAGAGAGAGAGAGAGACAGCCAGCGAGAGAGGGAACACAAGCAGGGGGAGTGGGAGAGGGAAGAAGCAGGCTCCCAGCGGAGCAGGGAGCCCGATGCGGGGCTCGATCCCAGGACTCTGGGATCACGCCCTGAGCCGAAGGCAGACGCTTAACAACTGAGACCCAGGCACCCCCCTCTGCATTTTTTTAAAAAAATATTTTTACTTTTATTTTATTAAAGTTGTCTTCATGGCCAACACGGAGTTCGAACTCACAACCATGAGATCTAGAGTCAGATGCTCTACCAGCGGAGCCAGTCAGGTGCTCCTCTCTGCATCTTTTTATTTTGTACTACCAAATTTTCCCCAACATCATCACAATTTACCAATTTCCTATTCTTACCGGAGATTTGCTATAGGTGTGTTGCAGAAACTTAAGCAGAAAATGCCATGTGGGGCGGGGTTGTAAAAGACCATTCTGTTCATTTTTCACCAAAACAGACATCAGTAAGTTGGAGTTGCTTCCTACGGACAGTCAGTTCCACAAGACAAATAAGGCTCCCCCACCCTTGCATGGTTTGATGAGCTATAAATGTTCCAAGTTTACTTTCAATTTCTCCCTCTCTAACCCTCAGTTCAGCGGTAAACTTTGTAGCAAGTTTACTGTAGTCAAAGCAAGGTGTTTTGTTTCAAAGAAAGAAAATCTTGGGCTGCACGGCTGGCTCAGTTAGTAGAGCAAGCAACTCTTAATGTCAAGGTCCTAAGTTTGAGTCCCCCAGACAGAAGATGGGCTTCTACAAGCCAAGGAGGGGGGCTTCAGAATGAAACCAGCGCCACTGACATCTTGCTCTTCGACTTCCAGCCAGCTGAACTGTGAGAAAATACATTTCTGTTAAGCCACAACAGTCTGGGTACCGTGCAGCCCTAGTAAACTCATGCAGTAATCTAAGATGTTTTGAATATGTTCAGGAAAAGCAAGCCAAAAGCCTGGTTTGAGCAGTTCAGTCAAACCAATGGTTTAATTAAACATTTTTTAAGAGATGGGGAAAGAATGCTATGGAATCATATCTGGCATCACACGCAGGTCCGAGAAATAGCGGCAAGGCTCTCCTCTCACATCTGCACATCTATTTCCCTTCTTATTTGATGTGGGAACAAACCCTTAATTCCAACACCAAGGGCACTTCTCTTTTGGAAATACCCTAGTTTTTCAGTTCATTCATTCTATCTTTTTTGGTTTCTTTTCCAATGAAGAGCTAAATCTACCAGGTAATGATATAATGCTAGTAATTTATACAATTGCATAATGGTTTCTTCACTTCTTTCTGATGAATATCTACTACAAAAGGAATATTTTTGTTTTTTAAGATTTTATTTATTTGAGAGAGAGAGAGCATGAGCAGGGGCAGAGGGAGAGGGAGAAGCAGACTCTTCACGAGTAGGCAGCCCAATGTGGGGCTCGATCCCAGGTCCCCGGGATCATGACCTGAGCCACCAAGGCACCCAGGAACGTTTCTGCTTCAATTCTAGTTTTACCTACTGAATCTTAGTGGGGAATTTGATATTTTGGGGAAATCTTGAATATGTAAAGACTGTCTTAGCTCTGGCATGGGGGACCCCCTCCACCAACTGGTCACTCGTTTGTGCTACAAATATAGACCTCAGTACTCAGGATCTTGTCAGAACACATTAGAGAATCATTTCATCAAGCTCAAGATTTTCCCTAAAAGACCCAAGACTGTTTCTTAAAACCAGTAATATTTTATACTCGAAAAAATACAGAGATTATAAAAAAAATTTAAAAATACATTAGTAGAAAAGTTTCAGCAGCATTATTTGCTGTTATTTTCTTCCATAACCGAATAACAAGAAGAAAATTATTTTATAAGTTTCCAGTACCTAATGGATGTATCTGAGATTATCTGAACGATTTCACTTCCACCGGAAGAAACAACAACACAACTAGAAGTCACTTTGAAGAAACAAATCTAGGACATGTGTGTCACTGTAAGTCAATGTTTCCTGTACAAATTGGGGGAATTTAAATAATTTTCTACTATAAATTGTCCCATCTATTTATCAGGACATGACCTTCTGCCTTATTTAGACGTGATCCCTTATTTACCAAAGGAGAAGAAATTGTATTTTTCTTACAAACTGATCATTTCTGTTGTCTTAGTCATAAGGATTTTAAGTTGTTTCAGTCTGACTAAACAACCCTAAATGATAAAGAAATCTAACAAGAAATTTCCAAATGTAATGTGTGTCTGAGCAACAGCACAAATACTCGAATTCTCTGGTCTTTCTTTAAACTGAGAGGCTTTGTACTACGTCTAACCATAACTGAATTTTCACTAAGAACTAAATTTTTAAAAAAAAGGAAAAATACACACATTTACTCTGACTTTTAAAATATATCATTTTCCACTGTTAGCAGAATTCTGACACTACCGTAAATAGTCACACTTGGGACTGACATACACCCCTAGGGACAGGTAGACACCCCAAAACACTCCACGATGCCATCTTCTCCCACAGACACATGGGTCATCTTCTATATTCCTTTCAGGAGCTTTTAAAATGTTTTTAATTTAAAATTCAATTTAATTAACCTACAGTGCATTATTAGTTTCAGAGGTAGAATTTAATGACTCATCAGTTGACCTTTCTTGAGTTTTTCAAAGTTGATAAACTCTACCTTTTCATCCAAAATTAAAACAGAGCGTTTCAATCGTGGTGAGTGTTTATGAGGCCACACCTGCCTCAGAGTTTCATTTTTCTTGGTACCAAACTTAACCAAACTCACGTTGAAGAGTTCAGCTCCCCCCCAAATCCTTTCTCTTTGCCTCCTTTCCCACAGTATAATACATTCTGTACCTTCAAGTGAATATAATCATTTGTGTGGACCCCAGGGCTTGCAAAGATGATGGAGGGACAAGATTCCTGGGTCTTACCTTGAACTGGAGAATCCAAAACCAGGAGGAGGGCAAGAGCCAGGACGAGCCTACTGCCCTGTTGGGGTAGCTGCATGGTGACCAGCTGGCTTAGTTCTGCTGCCTGCACACCGACCCCGCGATGAGGAAATGTAGCAGGGAGCACTCTGTCCCTTTTAGAAAAAGTTCCAAAACCTCAAACCCTGCCCAGAACCCACGTCACAATTTCCTGAACAAATAGAAAGAGATCCACATCAAAACCCAGAAAGATAAAAAAAAAAGAAAAAAAAAGAAGAAGACAGCAAAGGAACTGTTCATACCCATTATGAAACTGCACTGGACTCTCCCCAGGTCTGCTTTTTCAAAAGTTTTGTTGTTTGCCACTTGCCTGTTCGTAATTTTTTCCCCTTAGAACAGTAGAATCAGCATTCGGTTCAGTCTGTTTTTCCTTTCTTCACTGAACAACCTAAACACAGGCCGGTTAACATACAGCGTCGACTGCACTGGGGGTGAGTGGGAGCTGTGGGTGCTGCTTTTTCATCACTGAGGACCTTCAACCTAAAATAGGAATTTTTCTTTCATCAGGAGTCGCACAGCTCACGGAGTCAAGCTCCAGCAGGGAAAGTTCAAAGCGGAGTTCGCATCTACTAATCACTGTTTTCCGATTCTAGATAACAGCCTTCTCTCCGGACTCGTCTCTCCCTCTAGCTCCAGAATGGAGCAAGGGCTTCTGGTCGCCAAGAGCTGCCTAACACAGAAAAATGATCTTGCGTTGCCCTGCTCCTTCACACCAAGTATTTCTTATCATTTCATTCCATTCACACGGTTCATCTTGCCTCCTGGTAAAATTGTTCAGCTTGACTTGGGGGTCCCCTGGCCTTGGAGAAGCCAGGAATCAGAAACAAGGTGTGTGGTCCTCTCAGCGGGCTGCTGGAGCTCAGAAAACCCACTCGCCACAGCCCCGGTTCCCAGGTCCAGGGGATCATGCTGAGACTTCTTCGGGAGGACGGGGAGGACCAAGGACCCCCAGGTACAGACAGTCAACACCGGAGTTGATGGTGCGCACGGGCCCTGGGGCCGCACTCTTTCCTTCTATTCCAGGCCCAGCCTCTCCACCTCTACGCGCTCTCCCACCAGCCCCCCTTTCCATCTGCATCCTCGCCCTCGCCAGTCCTTTGCCCGGAGGGAGGAGTTTCCCTTCTCTTGTCTTCAGCTTCCTGCTGATTCCTTTACCATTTCCTGCTAAGGACAGGCCTCAGAACCTTATCGCCCAGTAGCTGTGCTGCGAGCGCACAAGGGTCATGAGAACGCCCATCTTGACCATCCTCAGAACCAACTGGAAGTGCGTCCAGGGACTCCTCTTCAGCTGTAACTAACCCCAAAAGTCACAAAGCCTGTGGATCCCCCACTATGGACTACGGGTGTCAGCTTGAACTAAGCCCTCATCTTCGGCCCCTTTTAACCCTCTCCCCCAATTTAAAACCCTGGCACCAAAACAGTAATTCCCGTCCCCTTTAGCTTCAATAAAGCCCCGCAAAGCCCCGGGACCGCTCAGAGCTCGTGGTGGCCTTTTTCATTCGGGTCCTTCTTTTTTTTTCCTTCTCTGGGTCATGGTAATTCTTTTTAAAAAATGGTGCAGCTGGGGCACCTGGGTGGCACAGCGGTTAAGTGTCTGCCTTCGGCTCAGGGCGTGATCCTGGCGTTCTGGGATCGAGCCCCACATCAGGCTCCTCCGCTAAGAGCCTGCTTCTTCCTCTCCCACTCCCCCTGCTTGTGTTCCCCCTCTCGCTGGCTGTCTCTATCTCTGTTGAATAAATAAATAAAATCTTTAAAAAATAATAAAAAAATAAAAAATGGTGCAGCATTCCCACACATTTGCTCTTCTCCCTCTACCCTGACGACCCGCAGTTTCTTTTCCCAAACAGCCCTCCCCCAGCTGCCTGTCCCTCATCCTCTGCAAGCTGTAGAGGAGCGCGACAAACGCCTGTGGCGGCCAGAAGTCCTGGGTCCCGGCTTGTTCCCCTCACTTCGCAGTGGAGAGACGCCGGCCACCTACGCCTTGTGCAGCCGTTCTAGTCCTGACGATGGTGAGGGAAGCCAAGGAAAGGGTGCCCACGAAAGCTCACGGCACACACGGTGAGGCTGCATTGGGGGTGCTCCTTGGGGCTGGGCACCTACCATCTTCTGGCCCAAAATTTCCTCCACTGACCAAAGACCATCCTTATCGGTCCCCAAAACTTACCCTCGACGATAAATACGCCAGTAGTCTGTAATTTAAGAGACAAATTCTGTTCTGGACTTAATCCTTCATTTACCAGGCAACCTTAAAGCCACCTACTTTACTTCATACTCAATTGATTGGCCTGTAAAATGGGCCTCCTTATTCCTTAACTATCGCCCTGGAACAGGACGCACACCAGAGACACATCTACAAAAGCAATCAACATGCCCCCTGCCCCCGCTTCAAGCCAACATGGCTTTTCACTACTTACTGGTTTCAGGGTGGTCTTTTTAAAAGCAGATCTTTCTGGAGCACTTGAAATGTCCCTGCACCGCAACTCAGCAGAACACTTGTTAAGATGAACTGAGGTTGTCGGAAGAGATACTGAGGGCAGCCCAAAACTGCTTGTGGGGACGGCTTCAAGACTCCTTTCTTTTTTTAAGCTCTAAGTGTAAGCTCCTGGCACTCAGCAGCCTCTAGTACCTCCTCGGCTCTTCGGTGAGGAGATCTTGACTCTGAACTGGGCACTGCATAAAAAAAAACCAACAGCAAATAGACCCTGTACCAAACCTATGTCTCTAGAGTCTTCACAGTGACCCTTGCATGAATATTTGATTTCTAGCATGGGAAGAGAGCTTAGAAATCACCTCCTTCGCCCAGTCAGCTGGGAAAACTGCAAGCCCAGAAAAGTACACGACTTGCTGCTGGTCATACAGCTGGTGATTGGCAAAAGTAGGTCCAGGGCTCAGGGTTCTTCATTCAAAGTCAGTGACAGATGAAGATGAAGATTTGTAAATTATCAGAAGTCTTCCTTTTAGTCTTTTTCTTTTTTTTTTTTTAGAGGTATATACTGAAGTACTTCAGTTTGGAATGAGAAAATGATGGTGATTTGCTTCTAAATAATCCAGTTTCAGGAGGCGGAAGAGAGAGGGATAGCAGTGGATTGCTGGAGCTGAGCAATGAGAAAATCAAGGATCATTACGCTAGTCTCCCTACTTTAATGTATTTTTTAGAACTTTTATAACAAAATGCTTTTTTAAAAAAATCAACCTTTTAAAAAAGTATCTTTATCGGGCGCCTGGGTGGCTCAGTTGGTGAAGCGTCTGCCTTCGGCTCAGGTCATGATCCCAGGGTCCTGGGATGGAGTCCCGCATCAGGCTCCCAGCTAAGTGGGGAGTCTGCTTCTCCCTCTGCCTGCCCTGCCTGCCACTCTCCCTGCTTGTGCTTTCTCTCTCCCTCTCCCTCTCTCTGACAAATAAATCTTCTTAAAAATAAAAAATAAAAATAAAAAGCGACTTCTTTATTCATGGATACCAGGCACCTTTGAGTTTCCCGTTCTTTCAGTTCTACTCATTCCACCCCACCCCTTTAGTGGATGGGGCTTCTGTGGCTAAAACAGTCTTGGTCCCAAGGGAGAAGTGACTACTGTGTTCTTAATCCCCTTATGGAGTATCAGTAGGTGGGTGCCTGCGGGATGGTGCAGAGAGAGGACCCAGGCTCCCAGGCATTCCCCCCACCCCCACTGGGCTCCTTCCTTAGCTCTTCCCTTCTTATCACTAAAGCCACACACCCAGTTTACTAGAACAGGGTCCCTCCTTGTCGAAGGACTCCATGGTCCTAATCCAGAAACCTCCCCGTGTGTTGCTAAGTATCTAAAAGTTTGGTAGCTTCAGGGTGTTCATCTCGGACTGGAAAGAGGGGAGGGGCAGAGCAACCCCATCATAGTTCGGGTCTATAATTTGAGAAGGAAAACAGGGGCAGCGGGTATATAGGAAATCCCTGTACCTTCTGCTCAATTTTTCTGGGAACCCAAGACTGCTGGAAAAATAAACTAGATTTCTATTTTAAAAGGGCACAAAAGAGCTTCTCAGATGCTACCTGAGTCTAGAAGAATGACATTCCAATTCTAAAAATTATAGGGCTTGAGAGAACCAAAAGTTGCAACAAAAAAGCCATGTGTAGAGTACTATTAATAATAAATGACTGGGAATGGGGGGTGTGTTACTTCTCTTGGAAATATTTTCACAGGGATCAAAAATATTGGAAACAAATCTTTTAGGAAAAATTTCAAACATAAGGGAACAGGACTATACATGTGGGTTAGGGGGAAGCAGGCCCTTTGAAAATGATCAAGAAAGGAGGTCCTTATTTGACTTCTCTTTTTCCCAAGACTTGCTATCTATCAATACTATTCTAAATTATTTTTGTATATCTTAAATTGTATTTTCTAATTAAAAATTAATACATGCTTACTGTGGAAAAGCAGACAGCTGGGGAGTAGCAACGGGGGGGACTCAAAAGAAAAGACAAACCCCTCGTCATCTTCCATCCAGAGATTACCACTGTCACGTCCTGCCTTTGGTAATTCAAAGTGGCACATGCCACTCACTAGAACGCTGGGTCCCCTCTCATCTCCCCTTATTGCCATTATTTTATACCCTACTCTATGGCACTACTTAGCCCCATAGGTGTCCCCAAAACTAACTTAATCGTCAATTCCCACCAATCCCATAACCCATCCATCAATTTATCACCTCAAGGCTCTGAGCTTCCTCTGCAGAGAAGCAAACTACCCAAGTTCCCAAACCCAGTGACAATATTTCCTAAGCTTCACAGCCCAACCTTACTCCTACTCCCCCAAACACACACACTGAAATTCCAGCTACACAGCTGCAATTATATTTAACGTTATTGGTCACTAAGGAAGAGGGAAGTTCTTGTCCCTTAATTTGTAACCACAGAATATTAACCAGATCTTCAACGGCTTTTTGGCGTCAATCCTGAGGCTGACCACATTTACCAATTAAGTTACAACACTTTAGTTCATTCTTATTTTTTGCCAGATGCCATGCCTTTTATTCTATTTATTTTTGGGGGTGGGGGGGTCTTGGTCACAAACATGAAAAATGAACAGAATCACTTAGTGAAGTGCTGTTTCGAAGTGTCATGACTTGGTCATAGTTATTACACTGAGACAGCAAAAAAAATTTTATGGCCAACCTTAGCTTGTTATAACCCCTCCTAAAGAATGAAAGGATACTGCTCACCCTCCATTCAAAAAGACAGTCTCTCCTGCAGGAATCAGCTGCTCCTCCAGCATCAGCGATATGCTCTACATTTGATGACCTTTACTTGACGATATCCCGAAAGGGACTAAACTTCTAGATTACTTCAGCATGTTCCTGTACCTCACCCCAAGGCACTGAATGAATGAGTAAATGAATAAATTCTGTACTGAATAATTCTTCTTTTTGGCATGGGCTAGTCTTGTCTCCTCATCTACAATACCAAAAAGTTAATAGTGGTGTTTTCTAGACAATAGGATAATGTTTCTTCTTCATCTTTTCCAGAGTATGCCAAATTCTGTATTCTAAAATTGTGTTAGTAATCAAGGAAAAAACACTCAATAAAAATATTTTGATTGTTAACATAAATCTAACTTAAAAAATTATTAATGGAGGGCATTCTTTGGATAACCTCCCTTGGGGCACAATGAGACTAAAGGAGTTGAGCCAGAGATCAGCATTCAGGAACTGCCTGATGAAAGTGATTTGCCTCAGGACAACGTGGCTGGGAATACTAAAGACTGGTAAGAAGTAGTAGTCAGGAAGGCTGAAGGAAAAGAACATCTATGGGTTAAGTAGACAGCACAATCTCATCACAAATGAAACAAGAATAGAGTTTCTTTTCGGATTTTAGAGTATCCACGGAGATAATAATACTACTGGCTCATGGAGGTGAGAGTGAGGTCCCTTCCACTCTTCCCAAAAACTTGAAAATAAGGACATGAGACCCCCTTCAAACAACTTTGTAATAATAAACTGAAGGAAAGACATGCAAATTCATGTTTGAAGAGGTGAAGAGGTCTTGTCCTCAAAAGCAAGTCAGTCTTCCCCAAGGCACACCCTATTTTAAAGACCAAACTGAAATCTTGAAGTAGACAAAAGGGTGTTTCCCTGAGGGGAGATGGGGTGGTCTCTCCTTCCTGGCTGAGGGGAATGTGGGCAGAACAATTCAGCAAAATTCCTACCTCCAGGGACTCTTGATGTAGTTTTGTGACAGGATGGGGCTAGTGGGGAGAAAGGAAAAGACGGTTAGGGGCAAGCAAGAGCTTGCTCAATAGATCATGATTCAAAACCACACTCTTGAATTTGCAGGGCTTGCATCAAGATCCTCCTCGTTCCATATGACCAGAAGACCTCCATCCCACAGGCCTTTCTGGATATCATAGCAGAGATCGGGAGGGATAGCAGGGCCCAGCCTGACTAGCCCACCCCAGCTCACTGCCAAGAACCATCCTCCCATCACTTAGAACTGCACTGTCCAACATGGTAGCCCCATGTGGCTAGTAAGCACTTGGTTAATCTGAATTGAGATATGCTATATTTGTAAAATATACATTGGATTTCAAATATATAGTAAGGGAAAGTATAAAATCTTAATAATTTTTATATTGACTACATGTTGAAATATTTTGGTTATATTGGGTTAAAATGTATTTAAAATTAATGTGGGTGCCTGGGTGGCTCAGTCATTAAGCGTCTGCCTTTGGCTCAGGGCGTGATCCTGGGATCGAGCCCTGCATCAGGCTCCTCCACTGGGAGCCTGCTTCTTCCTCTCCCAATCCCCCTACTTGTGTTCCCTCTCTCTCTGGCTGTCTCTCTGTCAAATAAATAAATAAAATATTTTTTAAAAAATAAAATAAAACTAATGTATCTGTTTTGCCTTACTTTTTAAAATGTGGCTACTAAAAAATTTGAAATCACATATAGTGATGTACATTTGTGGCTGTGTAGGGGAGGAAAAAAAGTCCCAATACCCTTCAAGATTCTTCCAGCTAGTCCAAGAAGTAAATTGACATGAGAGATTAATAGAAAGAAAAAACCCCAAAGTTTAATTATGTACACATGGAGGCCCAATAATGAAATTGAGATCCAAAGAAATGACCAAGGCAGGCAGTTTTTATACTTTTTTAGACAAAGACACAATAAATCTGTGAGGAATTGACAATACAAAGAAAATTTAACTTTGGGAGCTTCAGTTAGTAAGGAATACTAAGTGGCATTTGGGCTGGGATAGTAATTTAGCAAAAAGTAATAACAAGGGTATTTTAATACAGCCTTCTTGGCTCTAAATTTCCCCTTTGTGGTGATAAGGATGTATCTTTACCTCTTGGTACAGGGAGGGAACCTTTCACGGATTTATTTCTTGCTTTCTGGAGATAAAGGTGGTGGTCAGAGTGTTCTTTTTGGATTGACTCTCTCTTAAGTAAGTTTTATTTAAAACAATCGGTATGTCAAAGTGGCACATTTTGGGGTGACCTGCCCTTGGCCCCTTTATTTGCTTATATTTCTACAGCACTGGTTTAAAAAATGATGATTCAGGATTAAGGAAAATCTGGGTTAGAAAGAAGAGAGATAAATAACCTGAAAGTATGCTTGCATGGAAAACATTCCCTGAATAGGCAGTCCTCAATGAAAAACACTCAAACATTGCTTAGAAAGAACTCATACAGGGATCCCTGAGTGGCTCAGGCAGTTAAGTGTCTGCCGTTGGCTCAGGTCATGATCCCAGGGCCCTGGGATTGAGTCCTGCGTCAGGCTCCTTGCTCAGCAGGGAGTCTGCTTCTCCCTCTGCTTGTGCTCTCTCTCTCTCTCTCTGACAAATAAATAAATCAATCTTAAAAGGAAAAAAAAAAAAGAACTCCTACAACCCAAAGCATCAGCTGTTGGCTTTCTCATTAGGACACACGTACTATACTAAGGACTTCATGTGTATTAATTCACTTGCTTATTACAACTGCCCTGTGAAGTAGGCATCATTTGTGTGCCTATTATACAGATAAGGAAACTGAGGCACAGAGGTGGGATTAGACTTTTGGCCATCTGACTTCAGACCCTGACTCTTACTTCACACCCTATCCCCCAGCCCACTTCCTGTGACCCCTCACATGAGCTCTCCTTTCTGGATGTACCTTCTGCGGGGGATCTTCTCATTGTTAGTCCTATGTCCCCAGCACACCTGTCCCACCTCTGCCCTGGCATTAGAAAAATAGTCCTGTCTGTCATGAGGAGGGAGAGCCCTTCCCTAGCATCACAGGACCCCCAGTCCTGGCGTTTTGGGCAAAACCAAGCGTCTGACAATATGGTGCTCTCAGATTCCTCCTTTTAGCAGCTCAGCAAATTGTGAGAACACAGTTTTATATTTCTGGCTCCTACAGCCTACAGGCTAGGAACTTTAGCAGGTTGTATCTTTCTAACGGTTCTCAAAGACCGTTTTTTTTTTTTTAACCTTTTGCGTAATACTTCCCAAACCTTCCCAAACTGACAGTTGGCTGCTTGCAGACATTCTGAGCCTCAGCTAAGGAAATACTCTCAGGAGCGGCCAAGAGGGGCCCTCTTGGAACACAGTTCCCACAAAAACGGAAGGCGGTTACATGCTGGTCCGATGAAGCCTTTTCCCTCTTTCACCTCATTCTATTTTTCCTAACTAAAGGCTAGGCCCTTGCCCCTCTTGTCCTCAGAAACCACAGAAATTAAATGGTCTTGCTTTTGATTTTTAAAAGTCTCAATCATAAGAATAATTAACTTATTCATCCCAGAAAGATGCTGCAATCGCCATCTTATTTGTGACATTATTATCATTATTACTATTAGTACCATTAGTACTACAAAGGGCACTCAGGGAGTGAGGAGGCAGGACACCAGAGAGTGGTCAGATGGCAGCTGTCTTCTTTTACAGCCAAGGCCACTAAGGCCCAGGGAGCGAACAGCTCATGCAAGGCTGTGTCCCAGTTGTGCAAGAGCCTGGGTCAGAGCTGATTTCCGTTGGCCCAAAGGTTTGGGCAGAGCCTGGTCCCCAGAGTCAGATAAATCACCCCACCCAACGGAGCCACCATGCGATTAGCATAGGCGTGCAAGCCCTCCTTCCTCCCCTTGGCCCTTTCTCACACTTATCTTTCGGGTGGCCCCTTCCTGAGGTTTGTGTTAGATTTTGTTTCTTTGAGATTTTTAGCTATTCCTGTTGCCCAAAACACTCTATTCCCAGATACCCGCATGGCTAAATCTCTCCTCTTTTTCAAGTCTTGACTCAACTCTGACCTTTTTATTTTAAGTAAACCCTACACCCCATGTGGGGCTTGAACTCATGACCCCAATATCAAGAGTTGCATGCTTTTACTGACTGAGCCGGCCAGGTGCCCCAAATATGACCTTAGGAAGGCTAACCCTGACCCCCATTTCATCCTGCAGCCTCCTCCCACACACCCCATACCCCAGCCCACTTCCTTTTCTTTTTTTCTATAGCATTTATCAACTCATGGCCTGCCTTCCCCACTAGAATGTAAGTTCCGCGAGGATAGGGATCTTTTGTTTGCTGATGGACACCAAGCATGTGGAAGAATCCCTAGTCACAGTGGATGCTCAGTAAATACAGGAAAATGTGGAAAGCTGTTCCCGCATTTGCCAGCTCAGACTGTAAGAATCTCGGGGCAAGGGTTGTGTCCCTGCCACAGGCCCTTGCCGTGCCAAGCATACAGGCAGGCTCTCCCTCAGGTTCAAAGTCAAGTCTAATCCGTATAAAGATGTCAGGAGAGGAGATCTTAGGGATTATTTTATTTCCCTATTTCTTTATACTTTTATTTCATTTCTAACTGTTCTAGAATATGGAAATAACAAATTAAGATCAAATAAAATTCTGAGGAAGGAGAGAGCCTGAAAAACTCTGAACAGGTTTCTCAGGGCTGTGGACCGGAAGCCAGTCTAGTGGGAAGGGGCCAGGTCCCCCTTGCTTCAGAGAAGAACAGGCTCAGAGAGCTTTTGAAACCTCCTAAGACTGTTTTCCAGCACGTGAAAGAACTGGCTGATCAGCGTTTTCCCATCTCTACAGGTGCCTCTTTCTGAGTAGAAGAGAGTCCGGTGAAATTGAGAAAGAACGCCTTCCTTAGAAGGAGCTGCAACAGGAGGAGAGCAGAACCAGGGGGAATTTGAGATGTCCAATTTTAAAGTCATCTTTTGATTTAAAAAAAAAGCAAACAAATAAAGCTCCAACACTCACAGGACAGAGTCAGTGTTCCTTTTCCCAATTTCTGTGGATTCTAAACATTAGGGTCATGCAGTGGCAAGAAAAATGGAGTGGTTGGGGGTTGGGGCTTCAGACCTCTGGAGTTCCAACCTGCCACTTCCGAGCTGTGATGTCAGGCGTGTGGGTTAACCACGCGTGCCTCAGTTTTTCCATCACTAAATGGGGTGATGACTGCAAACTCCTAGGAACACTGGGGATTAAACAAGTGTATCCGAGTGAAGACGTGGCACGTGACAATAAAAAACAAAGTCAGCACCCAGTAAATCGGCGCTCTTACCATTTGGGTGTGGTATAGTTGGAAGTCCTTAAAAGTACACATGATTTCCCAGAGGCAGAGGGCTGGAAAGGGACCGAAAGGGTTATCTTACTTGAGAGAGAAGCTACAAGGAGACACACTAGATCTGGGAACTGAAGACAGGCCCTGCTCTAAGCCCTTTCCACATATGAGCACATGTAATCCTTTGAGGATTGTACTGAGGAGGAAGCTGAGGATAGGGTTTAACCAGCGGACCTCTCCAGTCCAGGGAAGGCCTCCAGAACTCAGGCCACGGTGGGCTCCCATGGGGCTGACCCTCTAGGGGAGAGTCCACACTCAGCCCCACCAATCCTGTCACTACTCAGCGGCAGAGCCAGCTTGTTACACACGAGTCAGATCATATCACACCCCGCCAGCCCCTCCAAAGGCAACACCACCTATTAGGCGCGATTCCTTCCCCCCAGAAATGTAATCCTGGCCTCAAAATCTCCTCAGGAGGAGCTTCTCTGATACGACCTCCTGGTGGCATCTCTTCTGCGGTGTGTATGTGAAACAGAGAGAGGGCAAAACCCCACAATGGGCGTGTGAGGTGAGAGCCCCCAGAGGTCCAAGGCCCGGAGATAACGGGGCTCTAGAGACACCTGACCTCCTGCTTCAGGCCCCCAAAGAGGATAATCATTACCTGAGGGTGGCCACAAAGCATGAGGTTAGGGCCACTCGATGGCCCTCCCCAGGCAGGGGAGACCAAAGCCAGGGCTGCTCCCCACCTGGGCCCCGTGTCCTCTGGATATTCTACTCCTGGCTGTCCCAACCCTCTCTCCACTCGGCCATCTCCACACCGTCCTGGTGCAGTGACGCCAGCAAGGAAGTTCCATGAGGGCAGGACTGGGTCTGATCAGCAGAGCAGCCAGGTGTTGCTGACACAAGGCAGGCTCTCAGTATGTGTTGTGGACCAGACACAGCGGGAGCCAACCTTTACCTTATACAGCGTGGGGGTTAAGCTAACCTTGTACTCCAGAGTCCACATTTGTTAAAACGGGCTGACGTCCCCTCCACATGTTATGAGGATTGAGTAGATTCGAAAAGGAAGCCCTC
Source organism: Ailuropoda melanoleuca (assembly GCF_002007445.2). Classification (NCBI taxonomy): domain Eukaryota; kingdom Metazoa; phylum Chordata; class Mammalia; order Carnivora; family Ursidae; genus Ailuropoda; species Ailuropoda melanoleuca. The sequence continues at coordinate 73,209,037 of NC_048223.1, read as the reverse complement.
TTGTAGGAAGTGCTCAAGGATTGCTAGCTGTTCATTAGCTGCCGGACCCTGGGCAAATCACCTCTCTGAGCCCTGCCTTTTGTTCCTGTAAAGTAGGAAAGTTCCCTACCTCACAGAGTGGTTGGAAGACTGAGGGAATATTGTGTGCAGGGCCCTTAGCACATGGCTTGGCAAGAAGTCAACCATCCACTATGCTGGATTCCATTCTTTCGGGGTCTTGATAGTTGAGGGACCAACTGACTGGATATATTACTTAATATTAGTAGTCCAGGGAGACTCTCTAGAAAAAAATAGAATTGCTCTGGGCATCCCTTGCTAGGAGCACATTGTGAGTGTCTGCTTTGCTCTGCCTTGGGTGAATTCTTTCACTGCCCGTGCCCCCCGGCCCCTACCCAATAGGGATGCCCCACAGCTCCCAGGTACAACATCCCCCAACATGCTCTGGTGGTTAATTTTCCCAGAGCTGAGGCAACTTGTCATTCTTTTTTCCCTGGAGAAATGGCTCAGAGAGTCTCCCTTTCCAGATCAGTGCCTGACCGGGAGCTTTCAAAACGTGACCCTCAAAGAGGAACTAGTGGCTGTGTTTTAGACAGGCGGTGGTTAGTGAGGGAATATTCTGAGGCAGGACCTTTACCAGTTAGCAAATGCCAAACCAAACCAAAAACACCCTACTTTTTCTTTGTCTACAGGTCAAGTCCTGCCATGTGATGACAAAAAGGCCTCAGTGACAATGGCCAAGTCGTGACCCTCTGCACCAGGACTCCAGAACGGAAAGGCGGCACCGCATGCCCTACCTCCCAGCTCCACGGAAGCCTCTACTTGGAGCAAGAGGGAGGTCAAATGGAAGACCAAAGCGGGAAGTCGATTAGGCAACTACTCCTCCTTGGAGGCAGGCCTGTATTACCCTCACAGGACCCTGAACCCAGGATGGGATCCCCAGGTGGACAAGGACTTTCTCTCTCTTGTGTGTGTGTGTGTGACTTTATTCACACCCACAAAAAGCTAAAAAAATTTTTTTAAAGTGAAATTTTTTGATTACGCATTTACTTAAACCACTTTAGCTGAAAGGAACGACCTTACATGAAATCAAGACAAGAGGTCACGGTATTTGAACTTTCCCTTTGATTGATAGTTTCTGGATCGGATGTGTTTCTTTTCCCAAGTCTTTTCCTTCTCCAATCAAACTACCTCTGGGCACATGCAAACAAGACCTCAGCCTTGTCTACAAGCTGCCCACTGAGCCAGCAGCTGAACAAGCGTTTATTGAGCACCTACTATGCACTAGGTGTGGGGCCCTGGGGTGAGGCATGAACAAATCGAATCTGGCCCCCGAGAAGCCCTGTCTAGGCAGGACAAGTAAAGTCCTTTCAGCCACCCACACGCCGCTCATGCATCTCACGAACACTGGCGCACAGGTTTGGCTTTTATATTATAATGATGTTGCCCGGTTAAATTTTAAGAATAACCTTCACCGGTCACTGCCTGTAATCTCACTGTCTTAGCACAACCATTTCCATTTGTCTTTCCTTCCAGCTCTTTACTACAACCTACACATCATATTTTTATAGCAGAAGCAATCACAACGTACTTACCAGATAATATTTCTGCACCATTTATATTTTTCTATATTCCTGCCTAGTCTTCATAACTGGCCTTTCCAAAGAGCTAGGCGCTATTCTACCCCGATGCCCGTGCCAGAGTTAGACACTCTTCCCCTGCGGTTGGGCTTTCCTGTTTTTGTCGAGTTTTTGGGGTTGCGGAGAGGGGCGCTGGGCTCTCTGACTTAGCAATTCCTGTGGAGCACCTGAGGTCCTGCGCTGACAGCATCAGGGCCAAGGAGCCACCAGCCAGCCGCGGTCCTCACACAGCTCGCTCAAGGTCCCATGGGCCCTTCGAGTCCTTAAAGGAACACCAGCAAACTGTTTCAGTAAAATGCAAAGACCCCTTGGAGGACATACAGAGGGTATCATGCTGAAAAGCCCCACCAGAAGGGACCAGAGCCTGAGGGGCTCTGCATTTTCACAATGACCAAGGTGTTTGAGGAAGTCGCGGCTCCCGAGTTTCGGTCCCCAGCAGAGCTGAAAGCACCTCCACACAAAAGCTGTGTTTCCAAGTGGCGACTCCTCTGATTTCACTGGCAACTGAGGGAAATCCCACCTGTATTTCAGAAGGAACTCCCTAACCCTGTGGACCGGCCAGGAAACCCCAGACCCCCTCCCACACATGGGAGAAGGAGTTCAGGCTCAAGTCCAGCATGGGGGCTTACTGCACGGGCTGGCCTACCTACAGACCTTTCTTTCTCTTCTCTACTTCTCACTCCAAGGGGCTGGGGAAGGAACCTGGAAGAAGACCCATGGCTTGGTTTCCCCACCGACTGACTTTCCTACTCTTCCTTTAGAAATAAACTTTCTAAGAACTTTCACTTTCACTTCTTCTACCCCAAAAAGACTGCCTGTACCATAAAATCCCATTCTCTGGTCCCCACCCTGCCCTTGCCACCAGAAACTGATGCCGAAGAGAAACCAAAGCTACGCCGGCCAGCTGGAAACCCCAGGCCTCGGCAGCCTAGAGTTCTCTTTTTTCTCAAGACCACTATGGAGTGGTATGGGAGGAGGGATGGTTACTGGTCAAATTTGCCCTTCTGGAAGCTTCTGCACAGCAGAACTCCTTATGTTCTCCCCCTCCAGGGTTGGCTCCAAAGGCTCTCTCCAGTGCTTGGCAAATGTCAGGGGATCCGGCAGAGCACTTCTCACATGGGATCATGCTGTATTGGGAAGGGCAGTTTCCTTGCCCCTACAAGGCCTTGCAGGCAGGCACAGATCACACAGCGACAGCTTGGTGTCAGTATCCTGGAACAGTGAACAAGGAGCCCTCTCTGGAAGCTTCACCCCTTCCCAGTCTTTGTGAGATAGAGGATCCCGGACAAGTCCCAGATCCAGTCAAGCACTGGTGATGCAACGACAGTAGGACCCTCCCTGTCAGTAGGCGGCCACATACCAAGTACACTAGGCTCCTTGGTCTGGACTCCAGAACCAGCCTCAGACCCCCTGAATTAGGCCCCAGGAGTCTGTACTTTTTTTGTGAAGTAGGTTCGACACCCAGCATGGAGCCCAACCCGGGGCTTGAACTCATGACCCTGAGATCATGACCTGAGCTGAGATCAAGAGCCTGATGCTTAACTGATGGAGCCACCCCGGCGCCCCTGGAGTCTTTTTTATAAGCCCCCAGTGATCCTGATGTTAACCAAGGCTTGGGCCCAAGCCCCTCCTCATGGCAGCCAGGAGCTAAGGCCTTGGCCACAGCGGCACGGGGGCCCAGGGAGGGGGAGGATGAGCACCAGAGCTCTCGGCTCTGGACCCCGTACTCCGTAGCCACCCGCCCCCCCGCAGGCCACCTCCCATATAGTAGTACCCGTTGTGTCAGTCAGTCAGCGGTTCTTGTGGGAGCCCGGGCTTCCAAGCTCCCTTCCTCCAGCCTCCCAGTGCTCAAGCTTTGCTGCATATTGAATCATCTGGGAGCTTTACACGACACAGAAAGCCTTCAGGGGGTACAAGAAACGTCCTCCGGTATCATTCCATCTCTACCGTAGCCCCCTTTCTGCAGGCCCGTACCAGCTTCTGGCAGGTGGGTGAGAAGGGATTTCTGTGACTGATGATCGCTCCTTTTCCTCATTTTGCTCCGTCCACTGTATGAACCAGCTGCCTTTGTGGGATCTAAGCTTGAGCAGGACCGAAGACTCCAGGGGGGTGCAGGTAATGCAGAGTAAGCACTTCACTCTCCTAGGCCCTGAGTCAGGGCTGGAGGCCTCGAGGTCAGACCAAGAAACAGTAGGCTGCCTGATCCAGAAGCAGTCGGGGGCATGCACTGCCCTCGGGGCGATCCAATGCAACATAGGGCATTCCCTCCCCCTGAGCATGTCCCCACATACCAGGGGAAGGAGCTAACAGGGTGGTGGGGACCAAAATGGATCCGGGTCCCATGCTTCCAGACAAGGAAACGGAGGCTCAGAGAAATGAAGCCGCTTGCCGTCGGTTACACAGCAGGCAAAGAGAGAGCCAGAGCGTGAACCCTGCTCTGTCTCCCAAGACTGGGCCCTTTCAGTTTCTAAGTAGCCAAGCTCAGACTCGGATCCAAGCTTCCAGATCCCCGTGTGGTGCTCTGCCCCAGCAGCTGCTGTCGGACAATGCACGAAGGTCTCTGAGCTCCTCATAAAAGTCACCACCAAGCTCTCCTCAGAACAGGGGTGGGGACAGTGACGCCTACAAGTCAATGGCCCCCGGGCCCTCATGCACCCTCCACCTCTCAGTCTCCTCAGCCCTGGGTCCAACTCTTCTTTTCTCAGTTGTCCCAAAAGCCTGGTCTGGGTATTTCTGGGCCAATGTGATTTTTTTTTTTAAAGAAATAGACCTTATTGTGACCTAAAACCAACCACCCCCCAGGAGAATCACACCCCCCAGAAAAGGCAGGAAAGTTTGGACTTCTTGTTACTCACCTCTCTCTGGCTCCTGTCCCAGTCTGTATCCTGGCCTGAGCTGTGATGCCAAGGACAGGAGCTGAGCAAGAGGTTGGGTGGAGTCCGACAGGGAAAGCTTGGGTCTTTTACATACAATGGGACTATCTTCAGGTCAGTGGACGGGCTGGTCCCACAGAAGGCTCAGAGATTGCTTCTCAAGGTTTGCCTAACCCAGAAAGCACTTACATGCAGCCCGTCTGAGAGGTCATCCTGGGAAGGCAGGGCAGTCAGGCGAGAAATCCAAGGTCCTCCGCCCTTGTCAGGCCAGGGTTAACTTCTCGCATTTGTGACTTGGTCAAAAGAGCACTGGAATTAAATGGAGGAGATGGGTTCATTTATCAGTCCATCAATCTATTCACTCCTTATTCATTCATTCATTCACTCATTCAGTAACTGGTTTTGGGGGCATCTGCTATGAGTCTGCACTGCTATTTACTAGGAGGACAGTAATATGACACCCCAAGGAGTTCAGTTGTGGTTTTCTCAAAGGAGTCCATGCCCCTTAAAGTGTTCTTAACTTCTAAGGCCATTACAGAAACCCCTTAAGACAATGATGAACTTTCTTCTCAGACAAATGACTAACAAGGGGCGCCTGGGTGGCTCAGTCAGTTAAGCATCTGCCTTCAGCTCAGGTCATGATCCCAGGGTCCTGGGGTCAAGCCCCGCATTGGGCTTCTTGCTCAGTGGGGTGTCTGCTTCTCCCTCTGCTGCTCTCCCTGCTTGTGCTCTCTCTCTTCTCACTCTCTCAAATAAATAAATAAAATCTTTTAAAAAATATTGTTCGTGTAATTTTAGGAGTCTCAATGAACCCCCAGGGTTACATCTTCCAGTCTGATGACTTCTTTCCCTGGGATCTGCCACCACTTCTCCTGGACACATTCTTTCCCTACTGTAGGCCTCAGTTTCACCATCTGTCACATGAATTCTCTGGACTCCCTTGGCCAAACGGTCCCTGAGGACCTCTCAAATCTCAGAAGCACCCCCTACTCACCCTCCCACTCTTAGAGAGCTGGCAGCCGAAATGTGATCAAGAGGGAGGAGGAAAGCATGTGTGACCTTGGAAGTACCTGAGAGTTAATAGAAGGTGGAGGGCATGAAGCTTTGTCCTGAAGAGAGATAGAAGGAAAGAAGGCTTCTGTCCCAGCCCAATGTATCTCTAACATAGTCTTCCCCTAGGATGAAGGTCACCTGGATGGGGCAATAGTTAAGTCCTGCTAGAAAGCTTAGGTGCTAAGATGACACCCAGAAGCCACTGCTTTAATCAGAGGAATTCCCAGGAGGATGAGGTCACCAAATCCCTCATCCATTCACCAAGTAATTATTGAGGAATGCTCCAGGGAGACCAAGGTGAACAAACCAGAGGAGGCCCCTAACTCGTGGGTTTCCTTTCGGGAGGAGTGGGCAGACCACTGACATGTAAACCAAGCGAGATCATTCTAAGTAGTCATAAATGAGTAGAGAATAGACAGTAATGGGATAATCAAGGAGGGGGGCTACTTGACATAGGTCCACCCAAAAAGTGATGTTTGAAATTAGATCAGAATGATAAGAACAAGCCAGCCAGGAGAAGATGAGGGGGGAGGGGGTGGAGGGGTGCTTTCCGGGCAGAGGGAGCCACAAGGGAAAAGGTCCCGAGTTGGGAATGAGCTCAGCAGAGCAGTGACAGGCAGAGTGGGAGGCACTGGTGTCTGAGAGGCAGGGCGGCCTTATAGGCCAGGAGCTGGAAGCCACTGGAAGGTTTTACAGAGAGGAGAGAACCGATGGCTTTAAGTGGATCCTCCTCCCCTCCCCCTCCGACCTCGCTGCGTCCCTCCCTTCCCCTCATCCCCCCCCACTGGTCTCCTTGCTTTTCTACAGACAGGACCACTCTTCCTGGAACAGCTCTCCCCCAGACATCCACATGGCTCACTCCTCCCCTGCGCCAATGTGTGCGCAGACGCAGATGACAGCCTCTCAATGAGGCCGTCACCTCCAAACTTAAAATCCTAACTCCTGGGGCACCTGGGTGGCTCAGTCAGTTGAGCGTCTGCCTTCAACTCAGGTCATGATCCCAGGGTCCAGGCATGGAGCCCTGAGCCCCGCATCCTCCTTGGCTCCCTGCTCAGTGGGGAGTCTGCTTCTTCCTCTCCCTCTGCCCCTCCCCCCTGCGCATGCTTGCACGAGCCCACGTGCTCGCTCTCTCTCACACTCACCCTCTCGCAAATAAACAAATAAATAAAATCTTTAAAAATACACATCGTACCTCCCGTACCCACCACTCCCCCGCAACGTCCTTTCTTTGCTGTCTTCAGCGTACTCACCATTTTCTCACACGTGAAATAACCTGCGGATCATTTGTTTACTGGCTTGCCTCTCTGTGGAAAAGTCAGCTCCTAAGGGCAGGGATTTTTATGTGTTTGTTCTCTCCTGCTCCCCAGTACCCCAACAGCACCCAACACTAGCAGGTGCTCCATAACTATTTCTGGAATGAATGAAGCAGTTAGTTCAGTGGTTCGGACACAGGTGATGGTGGCTTGTAAAAGGACGGTGGCAGAGGAGAAGGGGGCGAAGGGCGGTGAGAATTCTGGAAGGCTGAGCAAGTCTGGAGCTGGCTGGCCTCCAGCCCAAGCCCTTTTGCTATGGCCATTTAGTAGGCCTGCAGAACCACAAATGCTAGACCCCTGTCTCAGACCTGCACTTCGCCTCACTCCTTCTTGCCTTTTGATTTCGCATCAACAGCTGAACTAGATCAGAGACAAAAAAACAACAAACTTATTTTTGAGATTATGTCCAGACCCCTAAATTCCTACAAAATGTCAATAAGAGGCACCTGGGTGGCTAGTTGGCTGAGCATCCAGATCTTGGTTTGAGCTCAGATCATGATCTCAGGGTCTTGGGATCGAGCCCCACATTGGGCTCTGTGCTCAGTGGGGAGTCTGCTTGAGATTCTCTTGCCCTCTGCCCCTCCCCCCACCCAACCACATGCTCTCTCCCTCTCCCTCTCTAAAATAAATAATTTTTTAAATATAACTTTAAAAAGGCACCTGGGTGGCTCAGTCCATTAAGCGTCTGCCTTCGGCTCAGGTCATGATCCCGTGAATCTGGGATCGAGTCCCGGATGGAGTCCTGGATGGAGTCCTAGATGGAGTCCTGGATGGAGTCCTGGCATGGGGCTCCCTACTCAGCAGGGAGCCTGCTTCTCCCTCTCCCTCTGCCTGCAGCTCCCCCTGCTTGTGCTCTCTCTCTCTCTCTGTCAAATAAGTAACTAAAATCTTTTTTAAAAAATGTAAATAAAAACCTAACCTAAATTGACAATAGAACTTGGTATATTGTTTTCTTTTTTCTTTTTTTTGAGATATAGCGCCCATTCCATGATATCTACCCTTTTAAATTTAGTATTTTTTTTTGGTATATTCACTGCTATCTAATTCCACAACATGTGCACCACTCCAAAAAGAAGCTTTATACCCGTTAGCAGTCGCTCCCCACCCATGTCCCCCACCACAGCCCCTACAAGCACTCATCTACTTTCCACCTCTATGGATTTGTCTATTCTGGACATGTTCATATAAATGAAATCAAACAATAAGGGGCCTTTTGCGGCTGGCTCGTTACCGAACATGATGTTTCTGAAGTTTGCCCGGGGAGCGTGTATTTGTGGCCGAATGACATTGACCTCTATGCAGCTCATTTTGTTGCTCCCTCCATCCGAGGATGGATATTTGAGTTGTTTCCGCTTTTTGGCTATTATGAGAGTGCTGCTATGAGCATTCCGTACCAGCATTTGTGTGGACTGTATTTCTGTTCTCTTCGGCATATACCCGGGAGTGGAACCGCTGAGTCACACGGTAACTCTGTGTGTTACTTTTTAAGGAACTGCAGACTGTTTTGTAAAGTTTCACCCCTGTTATCATCCTCGTGTTGCTGAGGTGGGGAGGAAGTGAGGTGACTCCCTCATGTTCACCAGGTACTGAACTGGGTGGGGGGGTGCTGCTCATACAAAGGAATCCTCTGCTTCTCCAAGATGCATTTCACTATTCATCAGAACTTCCGAGTGCCCTCTGTGTGCCAGTCACTAGTCTAGGTGCTGGAGATATAAGAGGTATCTGATAACAGGAGAGACATGACCCCTGCCCTCTCGGAGTCGCAGTCTAGTGGGGGAAAACAGACAGTGAGCCCGTAATTACAGTTTCGGCAGTGCTGTGGGGAAGTCCGAGAGAGGCTGTACCTCAACTTATCCTGTCCTTTGTGCAGTAAGAGCCTGGGCTCAGAACCAGCCAGCCAGCCAGCCGGGGTTTAAATCCCCGCACCCCACATGCTAGCCGTGGATCCGGCAAATTCCCAGTACCCCCTGCCTCCGTTTCCAATGTGGGAAACGGACCAAGTAATAGTATCTACTCTGAGGGTATCAGGTGGGTTCCGCGCATCAAAGCCTGTAATGCACGTTAAAGCTGGCCCTGGGAAGCCCCAAAGGAGTAGCAGCCGTCGACCTTGCTGTTAGACTGTCTACCCCTTACCTGGTCCCTCCAACTTGCACGGTTTCAACTGGCCCCACTTGCCCCACCCCGCGCACCCGGCCTTGGCCTGGCGGGACTCCAGGAGAATTCCCACGTGCTCTTTGCCACGACCTGCCTTTGTGGCTCAGCGGGTGAGATGCTCCACTTAGAACCCCTGACTGCCAGCGTCCTTGTTGTACAGAGAAGGAGCTGCTTTTGATCTGTCACGCTAAAACGTGTTGGCCAGAAAAACAAACAGAAGCAAGGTCTCAGGGTGGGTGGTAGGGGCTTGAGAGAGAACACAGGCTCTGGAGCCATGCAGAACCCGGTCATGAGCCTGGATCTGCCACCTAGAGCCGCCTGACCTGGGGCAGGTTGCCGAGACCCTCGGAGCCCCCTTGTGTCCTCTGTGAAATGCGGCCAGGGGCTGCTGCCTCTTCCCTTGGGGGGGGGGGAGGGTCAGCGGTGAGCTCCAGGAGCACCTTGCAAGGGCACCGCCCCCCCTCCCCCAGCTTCTCCATAGCAGGTGCAGCTGCCGCAGGTCGCATCCCAGCGGCGCCGCGAGGAGCCGGAGCCCCGAGAACCCGCGCGCCCTGCGGAGGCCGCTCAGTACAGGAAGTACACAAGGTCAAAAGGAAAACGAGCTCTCAGAGACGTCCTCTGATCACTATCATGTACATTGGGTAGAATGGAACAGAACTCGCTTTGTGCTTTTCTCCTCTTCTTACCTCATAGATGCGTCTTTTGCTTTTTATGAAGTGCAGACGGCGACAGAAAGTATTGGTGTAACCCCACCCAGTGAGTTATTAAGAAAGGCGCATGAGCCGGGGCTGTGCAATCCCGACTGCCAGGCCGCCTGGTCAGCCCACCAGCCAGAGAGACACTCTTCCTGAGCTGTATACACTTCCTAAGAAGGTTCCTGGGTTGGTTTTAGCACATTACTCAACAGATGACAGAGGGTAGTTAAAAATTCCTCCCGTTAAAAAATAAGCATAAAAATAAATTCCTCCTGCTGCATGGTGTCCTGCAAGGGTGACCACACATCAGCAGTGTGTGTCCCATATTTAATCACCAGAAAGTTGTGAGGAATAGTGACATGTTGCCTTTGAAACGTGTCTTTTCAAGTGGGCTTCATTAAGGATGAGCTGTTTATTTGTATCAAAAGCAGTCTCGGAATTTGTCTATTGCAATGAGCAAGGATCCAAAAACATTAGTTGTGTGTATATATACATATATATACACACACTAAAAAATACATATATATATTTTTTTAAGATTTTGTTTATTCATTTATTTTGAGAGAAAGTGTGTGCAGGCATGTGGTGTGGAGGGGGGCTGGGGAGGGGCAGAGGGAGAGGGAGAGAGAGAATCCCAAGCAGACTCCCTGCTGAGTGCAGAGCCCTACTGGAGCAGATCCCACAACCTGGAGATCATGACCTGAGCCGAAACCAAGGGCCGGATGCTCAACTGACTGAGCCACCCAGGCGCCCCTGTATATATATTATTTTATAAGTGGCTTCCCATTTTTTCCCATGGCAATTCCAAGAGGCAGCACCCATGTGGGGTGGGGTGTTGTCCCTGTAAGTCTCATGGTGGTTTCTGAGCTTCTTGGGGTGTCAAAAAGAGGCCCTGGCAGCCCCAGCTTCATGTCCATTTTATATTCAGAGGTACTTATAAACCAGGAGAATTTTGCATGGAAGGAAATCCCAAATATAATTCTCGACTCAGAGAAATCTCCCACTTTGGTAGGGGTGGACCTGAAATTCACATTTACTTAGCAATCCCCTGAGATAGAGTGAATGAATTGTACAAACAAGGTCAAGTGGGTGTGCTGGGCGGGATGTGGCAGGGTGGGGGGGTGGTCCTTAATGATTTAAGAAAATTTAAGAGAACAAACTCTTCTAAGACCCCAGTTTAGTCAAGGCACATGCTAATCATAAACCATTCTTATCTAGATTCCCTTTTTCAAATATTCTCTCAGACTCTTCAGTAATCTGTATTTGCCCCAAACTGGTCAAAATAGACCATGAAATAAAAGATTGATTGGAGGCAGGAAAAGGGACTTGGCTTCCCTTTGGTGGTGGCTTGAACTGGGCAATACAGAAGAAAAGGAAAGAAGGAAGAGAGAAAACAGAGAAGAGGAATACTCTGGTCCACACTGATCTGATGTTAAAGTGAAACCAATCAGCCCCTGAGAGTGAAAGCTGAGGACCGAATTGTGGAATCCATGCTCTGCTGAGCCTTGCCCACACCAGACACCCCAGGGCTTTGCCCCCATACTTTCTGAATCAGTAACCAAAGGGAAACAGCGTATCTGACAGGCACACTGACTCAGATAACCCAGGGCGTCAGGCACAGCTCTCAAACCCCAACCTCAGATGCTTGCAGCCTGAATGGCTCTTGATCCCTTTGGGGACTTGGGTCTGCCCTGACTCTCAGAGGCATTAGCTCACTAGAGGCACCCCCCCCCTTTCCTTCCTATTTGCAGGTAGAGGCAGTTGCAAGACTGTGGGTCATTCTCTACTTAGTTCTAGTAGGTTCTTTTTGTCACCAGCAGCTTCTCCACCATTGCCAAGAGGTATCTGGGGAGAGGGGTCTGTCCTGGGCAGGTCAACTCATGCCGGGAAGACACCACTTCCAGGCAGCCTGGATGCAAAAGCCTTTGGCCTACTTTCCTTTCAGATTTCAGTGAGGGTGAACACTCTGGGTTTCTGTGGTTTGGTTCTTTTTTTCCCCTAAAGATTTTATTTATTTATTTGACAGAGAGAGCATGCGCGCAAGCACAAGCAGGAGGAGCAGCAGGCAGAGGGAGAGGGACAAGCAGACTCCCCACTGAGCAGGGAGCCCGATGCGGGGCTCAGTCCCAGGACCATGACCTGAGCCAAAGGCAGATGCTTCACCGACTGAGCCACCCAGGCGCCCCTCTGTGGTTTGGTTCTTGTTAAAATCCTGAGCCTTCTCTCTGCTTGAGGGGAAGGGCTTGAATACAGAAGAGGCTAGAAACCTCTGTAACATCCCCAGGTTATGACTCAGGGAGAAAACGTGTTCTTTTGCAGTAGAATCAAGAATTGAGAGGGAGGGTGAGAACTGGGGGGGGATCTGAGGTCTCTGCTGCCTTCGGTTACCTGCGGTATCCTGTGTTTATTTCTACCAATTAGTGTCCCCAGTTTGGTGTGGAACCGGAAGCGTGGCCTACCCTCCGTCCCACTTCCTGCTCTCCAAGGTTGCTGCTGACAGGGAGGGGAGAGGGCGTCAGACTAAGCCAGCAGGGACCTGGGGGCCTGGCTCTGCCACCAGCTGTGCGATGGGTCGTGGGAGATTCATTGCACACTTCTAGCTTTATTTTTTTTCTCCCCCTCAACCGTTAGGGTGATTCTCTGAAATGGTGTGTAGAATTTAAATGATACGCATGCATTCTCCTGGAGAAGAGTCTAGTTCCCTGACCCTAGGAGGATAAAAGGTCATGTCTGAGGACCGTGTTCTCTGACTCTGGGCCCTATGGGGGCCATTTCCTGGGCTTGCCCTTTGTTGGGGTTTTATGCGGCTCTTACCTCAGTGACTTCCCGCTCAGATATCTGCCCAGAGCCCTCTGATCCCCCTCCAGGACTCCTGCCACCCGCAACTACTATTCCTTTTGTTTAACAACGCCTTGTTTAAGGCTGCTGAGCCAGGAGGTCAAGTACCCCCAGAGTGACACTGCCACCTCTCACCAGCTGGTCACCAGCGGGCATGTCTGCGGGGGTGGGGGTGGGCCCCAAGGACACTGTCGGGCGCTGGGCAGCTAACACCCTAGTCTTTGCTCCACCCAAGACTTTCCTCCTCAAGCAGGGAGACGGTTCAAGACCCAAACCACAGTGACCCAGAGTGTTCACCCTCGCTGAAATCTGAAAGGAAAGTAGGCCAAAGGCTTTTGCATCCAGGCTGCCTGGAAGAGGTGTCTTCCGGGCATGAGCTGATGCGCCCAGAAAGTGGGTCCAGACTCCTCTCCCCAGCGCTTCCCTGTGCTCCTACTTCCTGTCTCCTCTCAGCAGACTCAGCCCACTGAGCAAGCCACCCATAGCCCAGGAGCCGGCGGGACAGGTGGAAGCATCATTTAAAATGAACCCTCTTGTCTCTGATTGGGTCTCCACACCAATACCAGCCCCAGCCCGAAACCTTCCTAAGGTTTTATCTGTTCTCTTCCTCCTCTGAGTTCTTAGCTCTGCCTCCCTGCCACCAAACTCTGAGCTCTCCCAGGGCAGGGACCGTGGCTGGGTCGGGCTTGGATGCCCCTGCTGAATTGAAGAAGAGGTCTAACGGAGAGCCGACAGGAATCCACCGGCCCCCTGTTTCCTTCTCTGATAGCAGGGGCAGGGCAGGGGAGAAGGGCCAGGAGAGAGCAAGGAGCCAGGACCTGGGGAAGTCTATGGACCCCTCCTCAGAATCCTATTTTAAAATACATAAAAGGGGGGCGCCTGGGTGGCTCAGTTGGTGAAGCGTCTGCCTTCGGCTCAGGTCATGATCCCAGGGTCCTGGGATCCAGCCCTAGTCGGGCTCCCTGCTCAGCAGGGAGTCTGCTTCTCCCTCTCCCTCTGTCCCTCCCCCCTGCGCATGGTCTCTCCCTCAAATAAATAAATAAAACCTTTTTAAAAAATACATGCTAGATACAAAAAAATTTCAATAAAAACACTCATATCGAATACCAGTAATCAAAATATTTTTAATTGTGATATAGGGATATATATGCCTCTTTATTAAAGCATTAAATGACAAAATCCAGGCACAAGTCTAATACTTGCCTTAATTTTGATGTGGGGGTGAACTTAAATGATATTTCAAGATACCCACAATGACCATAGTGAGAAGAAAATGTCTGTGATTTCTATGGGTGACAAAGTCAATGTGGTTCGACGCCCACATCCATAATGGAAGAAAACGTTCTAGTTCAGTTAGAGGTTGGCAGAAATTTAGGTGTAATTTATTCCCAGACCAAGTTCACACACTCCTTTAAATTCCATTTTATATCTTCAGCGTTAAGTGTCCTCAGGCCATATCCTTCCACAGCAGTGGTTCTCAACCCCTGGCGGGGGTCTCAGACCCGGCTGCACACTAGACCACATGAGGGGGACGCCCGGCCGCGCCTGACCACCAGCACTGCATTTCCTGGGGACAGGACCCTGGCAGCCCGTTGTTGTGGGTGTGTTTGTTTGTTTTACATTTAATTTTATTTTATCTAAATTCAATTAATTTACATATAGTGTATTATTAGTTTCAAAGGTAGGGGTCAGTGATTCATCCGTTGTGTATAACACTCAGTGCTCCTCACATCACGTGCTCTCCTTAATGCCCATCACCCAGTTACCCGATCCCCCAAACCCTCCCCTCTAGCAACCCTCAGTTTGTTTCCAGAGATTAAGAGTCTCTTGTGGTTTGTCTCCCTCTCTGGTTTCGTCTTGTTTTATTTTTCCCTCCATTTCCCTATGATCCTCTGTTTTGTCTCTTAAATTCCACATATGAGTGAGATCATACGATAATTGTCTTTCTCTGATCAACTTATTTTGCTTAGCATAATACCCTCCAGTTCCATCCCTGCCGTTGCAAATGGCAAGATGTCTTTCTTTTTGACAGCTGAGTAATATTCCATTGTATATATATTCCACATCTTCTTTATCCATTCATCTGTCGATGGATGTCTGGGCTCATTCCACAGTTTGGTTATTGTGGACATTACTGCTATGAACATTGGGGTGCAGGTGCCTGGCATCCTGTTTTGCTCTGTTTTGTTAATTCCCCAGATTCCACTGTGCGGCCAGGGTGAAGAGCCACCAGCTAGAAGAATAGAACTGGGGGAGTGAACCCCACTGGGTGAAAGAGCTGGGCAAGACAGCAAGCCTGAACTCTGCTCCCATGACTGGAGCATGGGCCTGGCTGTCCGCTCACTAAGTCTTTACCTCCTGAGGGCTGGCCCAGGCCGTGTGTTGTGTTGGGCATAGAGAACACCATGGCGGCCATCCTAGACCCGCGCTCCCCTCGACCTTAGGTTGCTGATGCTCTTTCTTGGGTTGAGCCTTCCCTCCGAGCTGTCACACCCTGCATGGTTGTGTCCACTCTCTCTTTAAGCTCCAAATCCTGGTCCATCTACAGTCTCTCCCTACCTACCTCCCCCCTAGGCAATTACCTTGAACAATTCCAGGGGTACCACTTGCTTTATGTTCTATGAAAATGGTACCCCCTGCAGTTGTGCAAGGAGGGAAACCACCCACCCAGCTCTGCACCCAGCCTTTGCCCAGCTTTATTCCCCACTGCGTCTCTGCTTCCTGCACCAAGACTGGCATACTCTAGAGGTCCTCTAAAGAATTCCTTTCTGGAACCACATAGGTGGCTCAGTTGGTTAAGCATCTGCCTTTGGCTCAGCTCATGATCTCAGAGTCCTGGGATTGATCCCAGAGTTGGGCTCCCTGCTCAGCAGGAAGTCTGCTTTTCCCACATGCAGCCCCTCCCCCTTGGCTCGTGTGCTCTCTTGCTCTCTCTCAAATAAATAAATAAAATCTTTTAAAAAAAAAATTCCTTTCTGTTCTCTGCAACTCAGTTCCCGTGTCCGGGAAGACACAGAGGAGTAATCAGTCACTCTGGACTCTCCCAGTTCCACATCTAAGATTCTTCTCCACAACATATTCACTTGTCTGTTCATTTCGGTTTATAATATCTGAGTACCTACTATGTGCCAGGCACTATTCCAGGTGCTTGGGCTTCTCAGGAAAGAAAAGGTACAAATCTTTACCCTTGTGGAGGTTGGAACTGAGTGGGCTGGGGGTGGGGACAGGGAAGACACTGAGCCATACATGATGCTTCGGGAACTCACCGTGTGCTATGGGCGGCAGAAGTGGACAAAAGTGAAGAGGGCAGGCAATTGCAAGTGGGAGGCACTCCTCTTAGTAAGGTAGCCAGGGGAGCTCACCCGAGAAGGGGACATCTGAGTGAAGACTTGGGGAAGGAGTGAGCCGGGTGGAGAGCCCCCCCCCATGCAGGAGCCTGGGGGCTACTTGCCCCCTCTCAGACCGAAGCAGACACCAGGCTCAAACTCTGGAGAGACAGAGTGAAAAGTCTCAGGCCTATCACTGCGGGAAACAAGGAAGAAATGGAAGAAGGGGTTTTAGGACCTTGAGCTTCAAAAGTAGCAAAGAAAAAACCCAATTCAGTCCTTATTGTCTGGAAAAGAAAATACGCCAACAGCATTGGATCACTTCGTCAAGAGCCAGGGATAACGAGCCTCCGCCCAGCCAAACAATGGGGAAGTGGAGCTGGAGGAAGTGAAACCCTTGAACTAGAAGCCTTGGAAGGCCCCTCCCCACTGCCACCCCCACCCAAGGCCAGCAGCTCCGGATGGAGAGGCCGGATGCCCTGCCCCCAGCCCAGGCCTCTCCACTTGGCCTGCGCCCTGGCACCTTGGGTGGGTGACCCACATCACTTGCACCCTCTCTGTGTTCCTCGAACTCATGGAGCACTGTCCTAATTCACGGGCTTTGTGCCTGCTCTTGTGTCTGCCCTGAATCTCCGACCCCACGTGCTTCTGTAACTCCCTGTTGTGTTCTCGAGTGTTGCGTCAGAATGGTCTTCCCTGTCCATCCTGTCCTATCAAAAATAGCCCACCACCTCTACCACCCGCTCCCCTCCATCCCACCACACACACTGCTGGCCACAACCCAACATTCTATTATATACCGACGTACTGATCGTCTATGTCCATCACTAGAGAGTGAGTTCCATGGGGGCAAAGACTGTGTCATATTCATCATTGTGTCCCTAGAGTCTAGATCAGTGCCTGGCATACACGAAGCACTCTGCTCTGCCCTTCCTAGAGTTAGGAGATGTTGTGCAAACTACCCAAGAACTAACCAGATTCTTTGGAAATACTTCCCTCACAAAAGATACCCACCAACTGCACTGGATTGAATAGTGTCCCCCCAAACTTCATGTCCACTGAAATGTCAGAATGTGACCTTGCTTGAAAATAGGGTCTTTGCAGATGTAATCAAGTTCAAATAAGGTCATCCTGGATTTGGATGAGCCCTACTCCAACTGTCCCTGTAAGAAGAGGAAATTTTAGACACAGAGGGAAGAAGAGGTGAGACAGAGGGAGAAGGCCATGTCTTCACGGTGGCAAAGATTGGAGTGATGCACCTACAAGCCCAAGATTGCTGGCCACCGCCAGAAGCTAGGGAAAGGGAAAGAAGGATCCTCTCCTAGAGACTTCAAAGGGAGCATGGCCCTGCTGGCACCTGATTTCTGACTTGAGGTCTCCAGAACGGTGAAAGAATGCATTCGTTTTAGCAGCCAGCTCATGGACCTTTGTGAGAGCCACCCTGGGAAACAAATACACCAGTGTTACCTGGAGCTCTGATCTCGAAAGTGGCACTCCATTTGCTGGGTGCCCATCCCCGGAGGGACCCAGAAGCATTAGGCGTGGCCCCTGCCCTCAAAGAGCTTTCAGTCTAGTTTTGGGAAGACCCGCTGGCCATTCTCCAAACTGCTTCGTTCAGAAAGAGGAAGGGCTGGGCCTGCAGCAAAGCACGCAGAGCTGTGAAGGGCTCCTGCTAGCTGACTGAGGGGAGAGGGCAGTGAGTCCCCACCAACAGGACCTGTCACAGAGCAGCCCTGTCCAATAGATACATCGTGCCAGCCACATAGGTCATTTCAAATGTTCTAGCTGCATTTTAATTTTATTTATTAATTTTTTAAGTAGGCTCCCCCCAACAGCATGGAGCCCAAACAGGGCCTGAACTCACAACCCTGAGATCAAGACCTGAGCTGAGATCAAGGGGCAGCAGCTTAAACCACTGAGCCACCCAGGAGGCCCTCTAACCACAGTTTTAAAAAGCAGAAAGAAACAGGTAAAAGTAATTTTATTAGAATATTCTATTTCACCCCAAATATCCAACATATCTTTTAATATAGAATCAATATAAAAATTACTAATGAGATTTTCCTTGTCTCGTACTCAGTGTTCAAAATCCGGGGTGCATTTTGTCCTTAGAACCCATCTTAATTCAGACCAGCCACGGTTCAAGTGCTCAGTGACCACACGCGGCTAGAAGTTGCCACAGCAGCCAACGCAGTCATAGACTGACCAGCGTTGTTTCACGTGGGGCCCACGGACCCCTAGGATTCGTGAATGCACTTTGGGAAGTCCACTCATGTCCCTGAAACCGTCAGCCAAAATTTGGGTGTATGTGCTCCTCTCCAGTCCCCCAACCCCGCCCCTCG
>NC_048223.1:73181915-73190706 GCF_002007445.2 Ailuropoda melanoleuca | reverse complement strand
TTCCCCGGCGTCTTGCGACACGTGTGACACACTGCTCTTCGCTCGTCCTAGTTCTCACACAAGTTTCCACGGAAAGAACGGCTTCCTCTTTCTTTGCTCTGGCCTCCCCTTCCTCCTTCCGAGCGGGTCCTCTGTCCCCGCCTGGCCTCCGGGAGGGAGGCTCCCTGTAGAAACCCTTCGGCCCCACCCCAGGCCGACCTACAAGGAAGGTTCTTTACGCTGAGGGTCGCCAAAAAAGGATAAAAAGGGGGGGGGGGGGGGGCGGAGGTTGTTGAACACGGCGGTGCCTGGGCCGAGGACTCATCAAGCCCGGGTGTCTGGGGAGAGGGTCCAGGGAGGGGTCCTGTGGGGGTGCTGAGTTGTGCCAGGGACACGGTTCCATTAGCTTTTGGCCGTGCTGCTTTCTCCTAAGGAGGGTGGCCTGGCCGAGTGAGGACCTGAGTTTTGAAGCCGGACTCCTGCCGCTGTCCAGCTCCGTGAATCTGGGCAGGCGTTTTCTCACCCCTCTGCCTCTCCATGTCCGTGTTTACGTGCGGAATGAAGATACCATGAGCTTAAATCACCCACAGCTGTAAGAGCCCTGCTTTCGGTCCTCCCATGCCAGCTTCCAAGGTCTTCCAACTCACCCCCCCCCACCTCACCCCTGTCTCACCCCACTGACTTCCCACTCTTCCCCATCTGACTGGGAAGTTTCTTTCAAGCCCAGTGGCTTGAAGAAGAACCGAATGTTTCAGACCCCAGCACATTTACAGTCAAGATACTTCCTCGAGTTCCTCCAAAGATGCCAAAATAAAGATAACCATACTTATTGTCCCCCAAAGGATGGAAAAAGAATATTCTTGTGACCAATGTCGCAGCCTTGACATGATCCCAAACAACACTACAGATTTCCCACAAAGCCAGGGTCTGGGATCCTACGATTTCCATCAACAGAAATGTTACCTTTGACCATCAGCCACACTTAGGGATGATTTCTTTTTGAATGTTGATAAATTCCCAAGTTTCAGAAATATCCCCTGAAGGGACTGACATGAGGAATAAGCATGGATTCCCCTCTTGCTGGGTGGATGATGGGGGAGCAGGGAACAGCTCTAGCAGGCTTGATCTCCTGGAACATCCTGACATCCCCACTCTCTCGCCCTTCCTGCCTTTGTGGACCTCCACTCCAAGCAAGCCAGGCTCCTCCTGGTGTCCAAGCACTGCTGGACTATCCCAGACTGAGCCCTCATTACCGCCCATCCCTCTTTTCCTCTTTGTCCTATCTCAACCTCCAAGTCCCACCTCCTCCAGGAAGTTTCCAGGCTTCTCCAGCTCCCAAGTTTGCAGGCTCCCTCCTCAGACTTCCTAAAATCTGGATACCTGCACCTCCTCCTTGGCCTCTGTGCTGGAGACTAGAAGCCTGGATCCCCAAACAGGGCCAGTCGGGGGGGCCTGGCACAAAAGAAGTGCTCAACACCGTTTTACTCATCACTGCTCGATATGCTGCTTCAAGGGATAGAAATGAAAATTCAAATAACTTAGGGCCTAGGCATAAATTATATCAGCCTAAGAACTGGGCCTGTATGACTCATGTTTACGTCCAGTCCTACTAAACTTGAAGTTGCAAAAGAGAGGAAACAAGGGTTACTACAAAACAGCCTAACCACAGTGTGCACTCATCTTGTTTGTTATCTGCATGTGACGTTTTTGGTCTCAGAAACATAGACCTATTGCAAGATTGGTTCTCTGGGCCAGGAACTAGGTCTTCTCTATTGGATCAGCTGGGGGCAGTGAGGGGTGGGCCTCTACTAAGGGTTAGGACCTTTGTCACATTCAGAAACACTTTTCCATAAAAGGGCTTCCCTTCAGTAAAAGGGACCACAACGTCAAGGAGGAAACATATTAAGAAGGGAAAATCCTGCCCAGGATGTGTTTTTCCTGAGTCATCAGTTTGTTTTACTTCATGGACACAGTGCTGAACTGTGTAATCGGTCTAGTTTCCCTTTTCTCATTGGCTGCTGGGAAGCTCAGCATCCATCCCATGACCTGCCAAAGTGAGGATGTCCATTTCTGTGTTAGTCCTTGGGTGGCTCCATTTCATGTTCCCATATTCATTTTTTCCTTCATTTTTCTCATCAACCTGCTGAAATTTGCTTTAAGTGCTAGTAGAATAAGGAGGAGGGTAAGAGAAGGGGAAGAAATCGTCCTTACCCTTGAGGAATCAAGAATAAAGACATAAGTAACAATAATGAAAGTATTACAGAAGTTAACAGTTATGTAGCTGTATGCAAGGCATTATGGTATATATCATCTCAATTAACTTCCCAAACAGACCCAGCAGGTAAGTATAGAACTATAATTTTCCCCAAAGTAGTATCACGGATGAGGAAAGGGCAGCTGAGAGAGGTCAGAATCAGACCACTGGTGAAGGGTGTGACTGGGACCCAAGCCCAGGTCTGGGTGATGCCAAAACTTGGGCTCGTAGGCACCAAATCTACAAAATCACATGGAAGTAAGGAAGCCATGCAGGGTTCACAGAGAGTCTGTGGAATTAAGGGTTAGGGAGGCCGCTTTCGGCCAGGCGCTCTAAAAACTGCCAAAACCTTTGACTTTCACAGAGAATATCACTAGGTTCTCGGTACCTGGGTTGTAACAACAAATAGCTAAGATCAAAAGAGGCTGTGGGTCCCAACTCCAAGTGCTGCGCATTGCTCCCAACCCCAGGCCTCAGGGGTGGCACCCGGACTGCACAGCCCCTGAGGGCGAGGCCTGTGTCTTGTTCCTGTGGGCCCCTGGAGCCCAGCATGGTGCTTGGCCCAAAGTAGGCCCTCCTAATAGGTGTTAAACTAATAAATGAATAAACCAGTTTGCAGATGCTTCACCATCATTTTTGGCACTGTGCACGTGAAGAGAGCTACACCCGACCCCACACAAATGTATTCTGATCACATACATAACCCAGACACACATGCGTTCGGACCCCGCAGATTCCTACAGAGGCCCCGCTGTTTCCATGACAGCCGTGCTTTCATAAGTGCTGCACGGTTTTTCAAATTTCAGTGAAAAGGGAAAAAATAGTAAGCTGACCACTTTATATCCAGGGTAAAGTAGAAGATTCCAGGGGCCTAAGTAGGCAGTTCATACTTAGGTGGCTGGGACATTGGATCCTGCCAGCAGAGAAACCTGGAGCCGATGTGGAATCAGTAAGACATGGGGGTCGGCCCCTGGGGTGCCCCTCACCAGGCAAGGCCATGGGAGTTTCTGGACTTTCCAGTGCCCCTCAGTTTTGCTCAGTTGAGGCCAAGATTACTCTTTTAGTCAATAAGAACTATCAGCAATTGGAGGGCAGAATGGGGTAGTGAGTAAACCCCAGGGCACAGGACTCCAGCCTGGGCCTGCTCCCATCTCCGGCACTGTACTACTCAAGGCTCTCCAGGGAAACAAACCCCTTCCCCTGATGAACCTCAGTCCTTTCTTGTAAGACCTCAACTGATTAGTTGAGGCCCATGCACATGACAGAAGGTAATCCGCTTTCCTCAAAGTCTACTGATTTAAATATTAATCTCATCTGCCATCAACCGATTGTGTACCCCCCAAATGCAGATGTTGAAGCCCTAATCCCAGTGTGATGGTATAGGAGTATTAGGAGGTGGGGACTTCAGGAGGAGAGTGAATCGAGACGGTGGAGCCCTCGGGAATGGGGGCCCGAGAGCGGCTGGCTCTGAGGACGCAGTCAGAAAACGGCTGCCTGCAACCCGAGAGAGGCTTCTCACCGGAACCCAACCACGCTGACACCCTCATCTCAGACTTCCAGCCTCCAGAGCTTCGAGAGATCAGTTTCTATGTTCAGAAGCCCCCAGTCTGTGCTACTGTGTTACAACAGCCCCAGCTGACGAAGGCATCGTCTAAAAAATACCGTCCCAACAACGTCTACACTGGTCTTTGGCCAAACAACGGGGTGCCACAGCCTAGCTGAGCTGACGCATAAAGTTAGCCATCTCGGGCACTTACTAGCTTTGTGACTCGGGCCTCAGTGACATTCAGGTACGGCAGGGGCACATACACAGTGCTGTGCACAGTGTCCGGCATGTGGTGGTGGGGTCCGGTCCAAGCGGGGCCCCGGCAGCGGCCTCAGGAAGGGGATCCAGGCCTCTGAACTCTTGTACGCGCGTCAGTGACAGCTGAGCCGCCTTCCCAACCAGGTACATGCCTCCTGGCGGGCTCGGGAGAAAAGAGCAGCACGGGGGTAGGGACACGTCCTCACGACTCACTCCTGGCAACACAGAAGCCACGGGTGTGACTTGCCTCTCTCTACATGGCTGGACCGTGGGGTCACTTTTTTTTTTCTTTAAGATTTTATTTATTCATTTGAGAGAGAGCAAGCACGAGTGGGGGGGAGGGGCAGGTGGAGAGGAAGAGGCAGGGACCCCGGGAGCATGACCTGAGCAGAGGGCAGACGCTTCACCGACGGAGCCCCCAGGCGCCCCGTGGGGTCACTTTTGAGCCCACCCTGAGGGCAGCGAGGCTAATGCACTAGCTGAGGGGAGACTGTGTTCCATTCTTTTTTTTTTTTAATGTTTTTTTTATCATATTATGTTAGTCACAACACAGTACATCCCTGGTTTCTGATGTAAAGTTCGATGATTCATTAGTTGCGTATAACACCCAGTGCACCATGCAATACGTGCCCTCCTTACTACCCATCACCAGTCTATCCCATTCCCCCACCCCCTTCGCCTCTGAAGCCCTCAGTTTGTGTTCCATTCTGAGCAGGGCCAACTCCAGTGACCTGTCTCGGTGCCCTCTGTCACCCTACGGGAAGGATCAGGTATCAGAGGCCACAAAGCCCTCCGCAGCGCTCACTTTGTAGGACAAAGTGAAGTCTGAAAACACCCAGCTTACAGCAAAACCATGTGTAAAAGGGAATTCTCTCCTTAAGAATTAGTTTCTCTTACTGTCTTTCCATCCCTCAACATCTCATGTCTAAATTTGTTTAGAACTTCCAGATGTTTCCCGGCTGCCCGGCTGCCCTTGATCCGTCTTGTCCGGCCACTGCTATTTGTGAACATTTCTTGCTGTTTTCTCCCCAACATTCTTGTTTGTTCTTGTTTTTATAATTACAGTTACATATTATTTTTATTTTAAAGACTTTAAGGCAAATAATTTAATAGGACACATGTGTTCCCTTGTGTATCACATGTTACCGTATGCAGGAATCTTATGTCCCCCGAAAACCCAGAGTTAAATCTATTTGTCCGAAGCAAATCCTGTGTAGAGGACTCAGAAGGGCTACACAGCAGAGAAGCCTCGAAGGTGTTGTTTCTCAGACCTGGGCCGGCAGCAGAGCCCCTGGAGGCTGGTGAAAATTTACACTGCCGCCCCCCTCCCCCCACCACCGCCCCAGAGTTCCTGATGGAGCAGATCCAGCGAGGCCTAGGAGTCTGCATTGCCAACAAGCTTCCCGGCGCTGCTGCTGATCCAGGGACCACACTTTGAGAACCACCGTTTTTAGGAAATCACGCCGAATTTTTTTCAAAATATTTTATTTATTTATTTGAGAGAGAGAGTGTGTGAGTGCACACAAGGGGCAGAGGAGCAGAGGGAGAGGGAGAAGCAGGCTCTCTACTGAGCAGGGAGCCGACACGGGGCTTCATCCCAGGACCCTAGGATCATGACCTGAGCCAAAGGCAGACACTTAACCGAATGAGACACCCAGGTGACCAGTACCCAATTTATACTTTCTATTAAATTGACTCTCCATACACACGGTTTGCCTCACGTGAGCGTCATGTGCACAGCTATTCACATCTTTTTCCGGTGGGCACAGGGGACAGAGAAGCTTAGCGAGAGCACACGCGTAGCTCGGGTTGGTTACGGCGAGTGGATGCCCTCCTCCTCCTCGGGTGTGATGTTAAGTCCTTTTTGGTGGGGGGAGGGGCAGAGGGAGAGAGAGGCTCAAGCAGCCTCCCCGCTGAGCGCGGAGCCTAATGCGGGGCTCCATCTCACGACCCTGAGATCATGACCTGAGCTGAAACCAAGAGCTGGGTGCTTACCCCACCGAGCCACCCAGGCGCCCCTGAAGTCTGCACTCTTACATGCCAACGACGGATACTCAATTGATCTGAGCAGAAGAGGTCATTTGTCGAGCAAGTCAGGGCTTCAGGCACACCTGCACCCAGGTGTCACCATCACCATCAGGAATCTGACTGCATCTTTGGGCTCTCCTTTCATCCTGTCGCCTCTGCACTTGGGGAGGTTCTCTCCCCACATGGTGACACAGCGGCCCCAGAAGCTCCACGTGAGGCTCAGACCAGCCCAGCAATCCCTGCAGCGACCAAGCTCCTCTATGCCCCCAAACTGGTCCTTGTGCCAAGTCCCCGAATCACGGGTTTCCCCAGACCGGGGTGCGTCTTCCAGGCACAAGAGCAAAGCGAGGTGTGCGCAGCGTGCCGTCCACCCTGCACCTTTTAGAGCTTGACTGACGGTCCTTAAAGGAACTCTGCAAACTGGGGAGCGATCGGTGCTTCCTCCTGGGTCCTACAACACCACTAACCCCAGAAATGAAGCCGAGGTGAGAGTGATTGGGGAGGACCAGTGCTTTTCTCTAGGCCTGGTTTTCCCGTCGGTACAGTAAGAAGATTGCGCTGTGCTCCACCTCACAGCTTAGTCAGAAAAATGCAAATTAAAATAACAATGAGATCCCCTCATCCATCAGATAAGCAAAAAGTTGCAAAAAGTGACCTAAAGTTAGAGAGGATGTGGGGAAACTGATGTACTTGTGCATTACCTGTGGGAATGTGAATTGCTACAACTCTTGGGGAGAATAATGTGGCAACATCTTAAAAGGAAAATAGGCACACCGTCAGAGGTCAGGCTAGAGGCACCCTTGGGAGGGTACCAGGGGCACGAGGCAGGCTCCTCCCGTGCCGGCGATGTTCAGGGGTATTTGCTTTATTTTTGAAGTACAGTTGACCCAATGTTTCCTTAGTTTCAGGGGTACAACATAGTGATTCCCAAAGTTTATACCTTCTGCTGTACTCACAAGCGTAGCCTGTCATGTTGTAATACCGATGACTGTATTCCCTGTGCTGTACCTTCCACTCCTGTGACTTATTCATTCCATAACTGGAAGCCTATCTCCCGCTCCCCTGCACCCATTGTGCCCACCGCCCCCCAACAACCATCAGCTTGTTCTCTGTATTTACAGGTCTGATTCTGCTATAAGTGAAGTCATGTGGTATTTGTCTTTCTCTGACTTATTTCACTTAGCATAATACCCTCTAGGTTCATCCATGTTACAAATGGCAAGATCTCATTCTTTTTATGGCATAAAGAATATGTGAGAGATGATAGATGATAGATAGATAGATAGATAGATAGATAGATAGATAGATGATAGATAGATAGATAGATGATAGATAGATGATAGATATATGGTAGAGAGATAGAGATAGAGATAAATATATATATGTGAGATATATATAAAGATATATATAGAGAGATCTCACATGTTCTTTATCCATTCCTCTATCAATGGGCACTACAGTTGCTCCCGTACCCTGGCTGTTGTAAATAACACCACAATGGACATAGGGGTGCATTTATCCTGTCTTTGTTTTCTTTGGGTAAATTGTAGTGGAATTACTGGATTGTATGGTATTTCTATTTTTAATTTCTTGAGGGACCACCTTACTGTTTTCCACAGTGGCTGCACCAATTTACATTCCCACCCACAGGGCATGAGGGGTCCTTCTTCTCCATCCTTGCCAACACTTATTTCTTGTCTTTTTGATTCTAGCCATTCTGACAGGCATGAGGTGATATCTCATTGTGGTGTTGATTTCATTTCCCTGATGGTTAGTGATGTTGAACATTTTTTCATGTGTCTATTGGCCATCTGTATGTCTTCTTTGGAAAATATCTGTTCAGGTCCTCTGCCTGTTTTTAATTGGATTATTTGCTCTTTGGTGTTGAGTTATATAAGTTCTTTATGTATTTTGGATATTAACCCCTGATTGGTTATATCATTTGCAAATACCTTCTCCCATTCAGTAGGTTGCCTTTTCATTTTGGTGATGGTTTCTTTCACTATGTAAAAGCTTTTAATTTGGTAGAGTCCCAATAGTTTATTTTTGCTTTTTTTTCCGCCCTTGCCTGAGGAGACCTATCTAGAAAAATGTTGCTAAGGCCAATGCCAAAGAGATTCCTGTCTATATTTTCTTCCAGAAGTTTTATGGTTTCGGGTCTCACATTTAGTTCTTTCATGCACTTTGAGTTGATTTTTGTGTCTGGTGTAAGAAAGTAGTCCAGTTTCATCCTTTTGCATGTAGCTGTCCAGTTTTCCTAACACCATTTTTGAAGAGACTCTCTTTTCCCCATTGTATGTTCTTGCCTCCTTTGTCATAGATTAGTTGACCATGTAAGCATGGGTTTATTTCTGGGCCCTGTTCCATTACTTTAATCTATGTGTCCATTTTTGTGCCAGTACCATACTGTTTTGATTATTATAGCTTTGTAGTCTATCTTGACTCTGGGGTCGTGATACCTCCAGTTTTATTCTTCTTTTTATAGGGGAGTGAAGCATGAGAGACTATGGACTATGAGGGGCCTCAGAGGGGAGGGGGGTGGGCGAATGGGATAGACCAGTGATGGGTAGTAAGGAGGGCACGTATTGCATGGTGCACTGGGTGTTATACGCAACTAATGAATCATCGAACTTTACATCGGAAACTGGGAATGTACTGTATGGTGACTAACATAATATAATAAAAAATCATTTAAAAAAAACACATACTTTATATGTCATAAAAAA
>NC_048223.1:73177358-73181004 GCF_002007445.2 Ailuropoda melanoleuca | reverse complement strand
ACAGTACATCCCTGGTTTCTGATGTAAAGTTCGATGATTCATTAGTTGCGTATAACACCCAGTGCACCATGCAATACGTGCCCTCCTTACTACCCATCACCAGTCTATCCCATTCCCCCACCCCCTTCGCCTCTGAAGCCCTCAGTTTGTGTTCCATTCTGAGCAGGGCCAACTCCAGTGACCTGTCTCGGTGCCCTCTGTCACCCTACGGGAAGGATCAGGTATCAGAGACACCGGCTGAAAGGGACGGCCACAAAGCCCTCCGCAGCGCTCACTTTGTAGGACAAAGTGAAGTCTGAAAACACCCAGCTTACAGCAAAACCATGTGTAAAAGGGAATTCTCTCCTTAAGAATTAGTTTCTCTTACTGTCTTTCCATCCCTCAACATCTCATGTCTAAATTTGTTTAGAACTTCCAGATGTTTCCCGGCTGCCCGGCTGCCCTTGATCCGTCTTGTCCGGCCACTGCTATTTGTGAACATTTCTTGCTGTTTTCTCCCCAACATTCTTGTTTGTTCTTGTTTTTATAATTACAGTTACATATTATTTTTATTTTAAAGACTTTAAGGCAAATAATTTAATAGGACACATGTGTTCCCTTGTGTATCACATGTTACCGTATGCAGGAATCTTATGTCCCCCGAAAACCCAGAGTTAAATCTATTTGTCCGAAGCAAATCCTGTGTAGAGGACTCAGAAGGGCTACACAGCAGAGAAGCCTCGAAGGTGTTGTTTCTCAGACCTGGGCCGGCAGCAGAGCCCCTGGAGGCTGGTGAAAATTTACACTGCCGCCCCCCTCCCCCCACCACCGCCCCAGAGTTCCTGATGGAGCAGATCCAGCGAGGCCTAGGAGTCTGCATTGCCAACAAGCTTCCCGGCGCTGCTGCTGATCCAGGGACCACACTTTGAGAACCACCGTTTTTAGGAAATCACGCCGAATTTTTTTCAAAATATTTTATTTATTTATTTGAGAGAGAGAGTGTGTGAGTGCACACAAGGGGCAGAGGAGCAGAGGGAGAGGGAGAAGCAGGCTCTCTACTGAGCAGGGAGCCGACACGGGGCTTCATCCCAGGACCCTAGGATCATGACCTGAGCCAAAGGCAGACACTTAACCGAATGAGACACCCAGGTGACCAGTACCCAATTTATACTTTCTATTAAATTGACTCTCCATACACACGGTTTGCCTCACGTGAGCGTCATGTGCACAGCTATTCACATCTTTTTCCGGTGGGCACAGGGGACAGAGAAGCTTAGCGAGAGCACACGCGTAGCTCGGGTTGGTTACGGCGAGTGGATGCCCTCCTCCTCCTCGGGTGTGATGTTAAGTCCTTTTTGGTGGGGGGAGGGGCAGAGGGAGAGAGAGGCTCAAGCAGCCTCCCCGCTGAGCGCGGAGCCTGATGCGGGGCTCCATCTCACGACCCTGAGATCATGACCTGAGCTGAAACCAAGAGCTGGGTGCTTACCCCACCGAGCCACCCAGGCGCCCCTGAAGTCTGCACTCTTACATGCCAACGACGGATACTCAATTGATCTGAGCAGAAGAGGTCATTTGTCGAGCAAGTCAGGGCTTCAGGCACACCTGCACCCAGGTGTCACCATCACCATCAGGAATCTGACTGCATCTTTGGGCTCTCCTTTCATCCTGTCGCCTCTGCACTTGGGGAGGTTCTCTCCCCACATGGTGACACAGCGGCCCCAGAAGCTCCACGTGAGGCTCAGACCAGCCCAGCAATCCCTGCAGCGACCAAGCTCCTCTATGCCCCCAAACTGGTCCTTGTGCCAAGTCCCCGAATCACGGGTTTCCCCAGACCGGGGTGCGTCTTCCAGGCACAAGAGCAAAGCGAGGTGTGCGCAGCGTGCCGTCCACCCTGCACCTTTTAGAGCTTGACTGACGGTCCTTAAAGGAACTCTGCAAACTGGGGAGCGATCGGTG
Source organism: Ailuropoda melanoleuca (assembly GCF_002007445.2). Classification (NCBI taxonomy): domain Eukaryota; kingdom Metazoa; phylum Chordata; class Mammalia; order Carnivora; family Ursidae; genus Ailuropoda; species Ailuropoda melanoleuca. The sequence continues at coordinate 73,179,069 of NC_048223.1, read as the reverse complement.
CTTCCTCCTGGGTCCTACAACACCACTAACCCCAGAAATGAAGCCGAGGTGAGAGTGATTGGGGAGGACCAGTGCTTTTCTCTAGGCCTGGTTTTCCCGTCGGTACAGTAAGAAGATTGCGCTGTGCTCCACCTCACAGCTTAGTCAGAAAAATGCAAATTAAAATAACAATGAGATCCCCTCATCCATCAGATAAGCAAAAAGTTGCAAAAAGTGACCTAAAGTTAGAGAGGATGTGGGGAAACTGATGTACTTGTGCATTACCTGTGGGAATGTGAATTGCTACAACTCTTGGGGAGAATAATGTGGCAACATCTTAAAAGGAAAATAGGCACACCGTCAGAGGTCAGGCTAGAGGCACCCTTGGGAGGGTACCAGGGGCACGAGGCAGGCTCCTCCCGTGCCGGCGATGTTCAGGGGTATTTGCTTTATTTTTGAAGTACAGTTGACCCAATGTTTCCTTAGTTTCAGGGGTACAACATAGTGATTCCCAAAGTTTATACCTTCTGCTGTACTCACAAGCGTAGCCTGTCATGTTGTAATACCGATGACTGTATTCCCTGTGCTGTACCTTCCACTCCTGTGACTTATTCATTCCATAACTGGAAGCCTATCTCCCGCTCCCCTGCACCCATTGTGCCCACCGCCCCCCAACAACCATCAGCTTGTTCTCTGTATTTACAGGTCTGATTCTGCTATAAGTGAAGTCATGTGGTATTTGTCTTTCTCTGACTTATTTCACTTAGCATAATACCCTCTAGGTTCATCCATGTTACAAATGGCAAGATCTCATTCTTTTTATGGCATAAAGAATATGTGAGAGATGATAGATAGATAGATAGATAGATAGATAGATAGATAGATAGATGATAGATAGATAGATAGATGATAGATAGATGATAGATAGATGGTAGAAAGATAGAGATAGAGATAAATNATAGATAGATAGATAGATAGATAGATAGATAGATGATAGATAGATAGATAGATGATAGATAGATGATAGATATATGGTAGAGAGATAGAGATAGAGAAATATATATATATGTGAGATATATATAAAGATATATATAGAGAGATCTCACATGTTCTTTATCCATTCCTCTATCAATGGGCACTACAGTTGCTCCCGTACCCTGGCTGTTGTAAATAACACCACAATGGACATAGGGGTGCATTTATCCTGTCTTTGTTTTCTTTGGGTAAATTGTAGTGGAATTACTGGATTGTATGGTATTTCTATTTTTAATTTCTTGAGGGACCACCTTACTGTTTTCCACAGTGGCTGCACCAATTTACATTCCCACCCACAGGGCATGAGGGGTCCTTCTTCTCCATCCTTGCCAACACTTATTTCTTGTCTTTTTGATTCTAGCCATTCTGACAGGCATGAGGTGATATCTCATTGTGGTGTTGATTTCATTTCCCTGATGGTTAGTGATGTTGAACATTTTTTCATGTGTCTATTGGCCATCTGTATGTCTTCTTTGGAAAATATCTGTTCAGGTCCTCTGCCTGTTTTTAATTGGATTATTTGCTCTTTGGTGTTGAGTTATATAAGTTCTTTATGTATTTTGGATATTAACCCCTGATTGGTTATATCATTTGCAAATACCTTCTCCCATTCAGTAGGTTGCCTTTTCATTTTGGTGATGGTTTCTTTCACTATGTAAAAGCTTTTAATTTGGTAGAGTCCCAATAGTTTATTTTT
>NC_048223.1:73145377-73172726 GCF_002007445.2 Ailuropoda melanoleuca | reverse complement strand
TTTTTTTTTAGCAATATTTTTAAATTAAGGTGTGAACACTGATTTTCTTTTGCCATAAGCTACTGCACACTTAAAAGACTGCAGGACAGTATAAACATCAGTTTTACATGCACTGGGAAACCAAAAAATTCATTCGACTCATTTATTGCAACATTCACTTGATCGTGGGGGTCTGGGACTGAGCGCACGATACGTCTGAGGTGTACCTGTACATACAGAGTTTAACCAAACACACTGTCAACATTGAGAGGGATGAGAGAGGCAAGGAGGGGAAGGAGGAGGCTGTAAGTGGGAGGTGCTAGAAGATGATGCTTAAGTCGATAAATCAAGAAATAGTGATACGAAGGTATTATTACCACATATCTGAGTAGCCACCAAAAGACAGTTACACAGGTTCCCTCTTGGGAGTGGCTGAGAGGGCTGTGTGGGGAAGGACAGTACCAGGGACTGCTATTTTCCGTCTTAAACTCCTTGAAACTATGTTAATTTTTAATTTTTAAATTTTTGTTAAAGATTTTATTTACTTATTTGAGGGGGGGGAGAGCACAAGTAAGGGGAGTAGCAGAGGGAGAGGGAGAAGCAAGCTCCCCGATGTGCAGGGAACCCACAGAGAATCCGACGAGGGGCTCAATCCCAGGACCCTGAGATTGTGACCCAACTGAGCTACCCAGGCGCCCCCCCTTGAAACTATTTTTAAATTAAGCATATTTCTTAAATTGGTTTTGTAAAACAGTATTTAAAGTAACTTTTTAAAAATACTAATTCAGGGGCGCCTGGGTGGCACAGCGGTTAAGCGTCTGCCTTTGGCTCAGGGCATGATCCCGGCGTTATGAGATCGAACCCCACATCAGGCTCTTCTGCTGTGAGCCTGCTTCTTCCTCTCCCATTCCCCCTGCTTGTGTTCCCTCTCTCGCTGGCTGTCTCTATCTCTGCTGAATAAATAAATAAAATCTTAAAAAAAAAAAAAGAATATCCTATGTCAGTAAATTAAAAAATAAATAAATAAATAAATAAATAAAAATACTAATTCAAAGGGATACGTGCACCTGATGTTTACAGCAGCGTTATCTACAACAGCCAGATTATGGAAACAGCCCAAGTGTCCATCGACTGACAAATGGATAGATGGCATATACACACAATGGAACNATCCTATGTCAGTAAATTAATAAATAAATAAATAAATAAATAAATAAAAATACTAATTCAAAGGGATACGTGCACCTGATGTTTACAGCAGCGTTATCTACAACAGCCAGATTATGGAAACAGCCCAAGTGTCCATCGACTGACAAATGGATAGATGGCATATACACACAATGGAACTCAGCCCTAAAAAAATGAAGTCTTGCCACTTGGAACAACATGGATGGAGCTGGAGAGTATGACGCTAAGCGAAATGAGTCAGAGAAAGACAAATACCATAGGATTTCACTTATATGTGGAATTTAAGAAACCTAACAAATAAGCAAAGGAAAAAGAGAAAGAGAAGCAAACCAAGAAACAGACTCTTGACTACAGAGAACAAACCGATGGTCACCACGGGGGGGTGGGCAGGGGCATGGGTGAAACAGGTGACGGGGATTAAGGAGCACCCGTGATGAGCACCGGATGATGTCCGGAAGTGATGAGTCAGTAAACTCTACACCTGAAACTAATATTGCACTGTATGTTAACCAGCTGGAATTTAAATAAACACTTGGGAAAGAAAAATTAACTTAAAAAAAAGGAAATGAGTGCAATTATGTGCGTGTCTAATTAACACGCGGCAATTAGTGAACTAAGAAGACGAAGAACTACACGCTGAGGGTAACCAGTACTTTAGGAATGGATGACATTGCCCCAGGGAGCCTGGAGAGGCTGAGAACGCAGGTCAAATCCTAAGTATCGTCATATTTAATGAGAGACTGAAAAGGCTGTTAAAACACAAGAAGCGGCTGGCAAGGTAGAAGTACAGTGTGGTGGAAAGACGGGCAAGCAGCGTTTCGAGGAGGGAGCAAGCCTGCCAGATGCTACAGCAGCGCGAGGTCAGAAGTGAAGAGGACTGAAAGCTTCCGTTGGGCTGAGCCGCACGGAGGTCCCGGGACTTCCGGTCAGTGGCTGAGTCCACCTGCACGTATCCTGGTGTATTAGATTATATGCCTATATGTACGTATACTGGCATCTAGGACTGTCTGGCTATTGAAGCGCGAGATGATTATTATGTTTCTCGTTCACAGAGTTCTAAATTCTCATCCACCCAGCATGTGACTCTCCTCCCCTCCAAAAAAAGACAGTATTCTTTTTTTAAGATTTTTTATTCATTTATTCGACAGACAGAGAGACAGCCAGCGAGAGAGGGAACACAAGCAGGGGGAGTGGGAGAGGAAGAAGCAGGCTCCCAGCAGAGCAGGGAGCCCGATGCAGGGCTCAATCCCAGGACTCTGGGATCACGCCCTGAGCCAAAGGCAGACACTTAACGACTGAGCCACCCAGGCACCCCCAAAAAGACAGTATTAACGGCAGGTCCCAGTTACACACCTGTCTCCATTCTGCAAGCTGGGGGTTTCCCGAGGGAAGGGCCACACTGTCTGCTATTGGAGAAAGGATTGCATCATCATAAGCAGGCACTCAATTTTTCTTTTAACCAGTAGTCACCAGTCTTTCTTTGGGTATGAGAATGAAGGCACCTGTGTATTTGTTTCACCCTAAATTTGTCAGTTTCCTGACAGTCCTGGCCCCGCGTGCTGAGAGGCTAATACCACACCACTGGGAAAACAATTTGGGTATTTCCATTCATATCTTCCAAGAATTGCTGCTTGGCAAACAAACTTTCCTTCTTCTCGCCTCCCTTGAGGCATTCCAGAGTATTCTTGAGGGGTCATTAGAAAGTCCCTAACTCTTATCCAGGGAGCCTCTCCTTGGGCCCTGAGACCTCCGGCTGTGGTTACCAGTCTCGGCACCTCACTGGCACGCACCCAGCAGAATTCTGCCAGTGCAGGGAGGTGCTTAGGGAAGTTGGAAGACAGTTGCAGCTTCTTGGCCACCTAAAAGATTGTGTGGGAATGTTCATTTTGTCCCTCTACCCCCAGGCTGGGTTTTCTTGCGAACCAAAGGCACAGAGTAATTCTCTGGTTCTAGATGCTTTCCAGTACACTCTTAGCTCTAGCTTCCTTCTCTTAATTCTAAGAGCAGGGGTTCTTGTATTTACTGCACGTACGAATGACATGGGGTGCTACTAAAATGTAGATTCCTGGATCCCACCCCCAGAGTTTCTGGTTAGTTTGGGCCAGAGCCTGGAAATTTGCATTTTATTAAGTCCCTATGAATGATTCTGATGCAGGTGGTCCCGAGACTTGAGGAAACACCGCTCTATAGCTTACGCTAACACAACCTGTTATGAAAGATACGATCTTAGGACGATTACTCCATTATCCAGCAGTCATTAACTATCAGTAAATAAGAAATTTCTGCTGCTGACCCTAGACCAACACAGTAGCCCACGTGAGAAGCAGTTTCATAAGCAATTAGTACTTGAATTTGGAGCTCGTATTTGAAACCTAGTGACTCTGTCTCTGGCAGCTTAGCCCCATCTCTGCTGAACAGTGTCATCCAAGCCTCTCCTACCTTATCAGCTGCCCTGGAGGGTGTCTGCCTAGTTCTTGAAGCACCCCAAGGACTCCCAAAGTGACATTAATAATGCATCATCATGTATCAGGTCAGATCATTCCAAACATACCTTCCGTGTTTGGTGTTGATGCTCTACTGACTTCACGGGGTAAGATATGCATGTTATTTTCAAATTAGGGAGGTAAAACCTGGCCCATTAATTACAAGTTAGAACACTCTGGCACATCCTCGATGAGTGAAACTTAAGCTACTCTCCCAGAGGAGCCTGGGATTCCTCTCTCCGTACTTGTAAATGAAACATAACGAGATTTTATGGTCTCCGTGCACAGAAAAACATATGAAGGATTAAATACTCAGAAGGAGAGTTCAAAACTTTTGAGTCTAAAAGGATAATAAGTTCCTAACATAAAGCCATCCCACAGTTTTGCATAATCAGTAGAGCAGATTGAGATTATTCTGTTCTCATTTTTACAATTTCTTACATGATTGTACCATTTTCTCAGTGTCCAAGCTATAGGTTTCGGCTGAAATTAAAAGCATAAAAATCATCCAAATGAGATAACAGATGACTTTCAAGGGTGATGAGTCTCTTGATAACCAAACCTGACTGAGGGTGCTAACAGGAAAGGCAAAGTGATTAAGATAACCAGTGGAGAAAAAGTGAGTGAGATAATTCAGAAGGAAGTGGGGGCGGGGGGGAAGAGCTCTGTGCTGTTAGCTGGGATGCGGCTGCATGGGTCAGTCACTCAGAAGCTCATTAACATCCAGCAGGTTCTTTGGTTTTCTTTTTTCTTTTTTTAAAGATTTTATTTATTTATTTTTTTATTAGAGAGAGAGAGGGTGAGCACACACATGCACGTGGGGAGCGGAGCAGAGGGGAGGGACAGGGAGAGGGAAAGAGAGAATACCAAGCAGACTTCTCACACAGTGCAGAGCCCAATGTGGGCCTCGAGCTCATTACCCTGAGATCACGACCTGAGCTGAAAACAGAGTCGGAGGCTCAACCACTGAGCCCCCAGGTGCCCCTGAAAGATTTTATTTTTAAGCAATCTCTACACCCAATGTGGGGCTTGAACCCACAACCCCGAGATCAAGTGTCACACGCTCCACGGACTGAATCAGCCAGGCGCCCTGGTTTTTTAGTTTTCTTAACTATAATTCTGAATCCTCTTTTCATACAGGGCATGCTCAAGGCCTCTTGTCACTTCCTGTAGATGAAAAATTAATATTAAGTCATGGCCTTTCTGAGAAAGAAGTTACCGGCTTAGAGTCTGGTTGGATTACATCAGTTTTATGGGTTATCTGGATGAGTTTATGAGAACTGTACTTTTTCTGGGATTCCTCCCTGACACATCGTTCCTGGCTGCCTTCTTGAACTTTTTCCCATTCTAGGTTTTCTCTAAGTCCAATAATAATAAAAAGTCATGATAAAAACAATTTGTATGTCCTCCAATTTTTTTTAAAGATTTTATTTATTTATTTGACAGAGAGAGAGACAGCCAGCAAGAGAGGGAACACAAGCAGGGGGAGTGGGAGAGGAAGAAGCAGGCTCCCAGCGGAGCAGGGAGCCCTATGCAGGGCTCGATCCTAGAACCCTGGGATCACGCCCTGAGCCGAAGGCAGACGCTTAACGACTGAGCCACCCAGGCGCCCCCAATTGTTTTTTTTCTTTTCTTCCCTAAGAAGATTACATGTCTCTAGAGTACAAAATGACTAAAGGCCCATTTACGTATGGCCTCCTACTATATGAGCACATCTATACCTACTGGGCCATTTAGAAAATATTGTTGCCCTGACATATTTGAGTTTTCTCTTCATATCTCAAAACTAGTAACTGATTATAATAATCAAAAGCAGACACGCAGTGTGGGTAGCTAGGAAAAGTCTGGAAATACTGCAACAGCTACTTTGCTACAAAATAATCTTCTAAAAATCTATATAGATATAATTATGGTTTGGACAATATGTGATTTTCGGTTAATCTGGCTAACGTGATGGCTTGTCAGCAATTTTACTTGAAGTGTAGTTGTCCATTGAAACTAAAACTGATAGAACTAGCAGCTTGTGAACTTTGTAAAAGATGTGAATATTGACCTCAGTTCAAATAATATCTCGGCCACTTGCAAGCCATGTGACCTTGGGTAAGTCACGGAAGCTCTCTCTAAGCCTGTTTCACATTCTGTAAAAGGGGGGTATTTGTATACATGTTATAAAGTTTTTGAGGCAATTATATAAAATTATGTATGTGAAGTACTTAGCCGAGTGCCTGGAATAGATTAGACGGTGCCCAGTAACACGAGCTTTTATAGATGTGTCATATATAAGGTACGAAGGAACTCCAAAAGCAAACCAGTAAAAGCAAGAGCTGGCAATCTATGCCCATCCGGCTGCCTCCTGCTTTCATGAGTAAGGTTTTATTAGAGCACAGCTACATTTATTCATGTATGTATTATCTACAGCTGCGTTCACAGCAGGATTCAATGGTTGCAACAGACCTTATGGGCCCAAAAGTCTAAAATATTTACCGTCTGGTCTTTACAGAAAGTTGGCCAACCCCTAAGTATAAGAAGAAATGTAATTGTCCAAAACAAATAGGATTTGGAGTGTGGACAGGCTGGAGCGCCTGGCTGGCTCCGTTGGTAGGACTCTTGATCTCAGGGTTGTGGAGTTCAAGTCCCACGTTATTTGTAGAGATCACTTAAATAATTAAATAAATCTCTGAAATGTGGTCAAGTCTATTTTCTAGTCAAAAACAAAAAAGAAGGGGCGCCTGGGTGGCACAGCGGTTAAGCCTCTGCCTTCAGCTCAGGGCGTGATCCCGGCGTTATGGGATCGAGCCCCAACATCAGGCTCTCCTGCTATGAGCCTGCTTCTTCCTCTCCCACTCCCCCTGCTTGTGTTCCCTCTCTCGCTGGCTGTCTCTCTCTCTGTTGAATAAATAAAAATAAAATCTTTAAAAAAAAAAACAAAAACAAAAAAGAAAAACACACATCAAGCCCCTCCTCTCACATGATCATAGGAGAAACTGAAAACATCACCTCAACCTGTGATCTGAGGAGCAGAGATGAACGAGATGTAGGTAACCCAGAAAACTCCACTCAGTTACAGACAATTGCAAAAACTTTCTCGGAGTAATTGCAAGGGAAGAGGAAGAGTCTCCCTGAGAATAACAGCATTTAAACAAACCTGTTCCCATGCTCAACAGCACCCATCATCGGGGAAATGCAAATGGAAACCACAAAGAGATATCACCTCACACTTGTCAGAATGGCTAAAAATCAGGGGCACCCAGGTGTCTCAGTCACTAAGCATCTGCCTTCAGCTCGGGTCATGATCCTGGGGACCTGGGATTGAGCCCCACATTGGGCTCCCTCCTCAGCAGGGAGCCCGCTTCTCCCTCTCCCACTCCCCCTACTTGTGTTCCCTCTCGCTGTCCATCAAATAAATAAATAAAATCTTAAAAAAAAAGAATGGCTGAAACTCAAACTCAAGAAACAAGTGTTGCCAAGGATGTGGATAAAAAGGAACCCTCTTGCACCGCTGGGAATGCAAACTGGTGCAGCCACTGTGGAAAACTGTATGGAAGTTCCTCAAAAAATTAAAAATTGAATTATGATATGAGCCACTTATTCCACTGCTGGATATTTACACAAAGAATTTGAAAAGAGGGGCGCCTGGGTGGCTCAGTCTTTAAGTGTTTACCTTTGGCTCAGGTCATGATCCCAGGGTCTTGGGATCGAGCCCCACATCGGGCTCATTCAACAGCATGAATGGATCTGGGGAGTATAATGCCGAGTAGAATAAGGCGGTCAGAGAAGGACCGGTGCCATACAATTTCATTCATACGTGGCATGTATGAAACAAAACAAGCAAACAAAAAAGAGACAAACCAAGAAACAGACTTAACTCTAGAGAACAAACTGATGGTTGCCAGAGGGCAGGTGTGTGAAGGGAGGGGTAAGGGCAGGTGTGTGGAAGGAGGGGTAAAATACGTGAAGGGGATTTACAGCACACTTATTCTGAGGAGCACTGAGTAATGTACAGAATTACCAAATCACTATATTGTACACCTGAAACTAATGTAACACTGTATATCAAGGATCCTGGAATTAAAGAAAAGCAAACAAACCTGTGCTTAATAAGTAGGATTTCCCCAAAACATAACCTACCCTGTTAGGAAAACCCTAAAATTCATATATAAATTGTTCTTCTCAGTGTTCTTCTCAGATGACTGTTGAGGACTGACAGGTAATGTGTGGGCTTCTGAGAGCAGACATTCAGTATACACTTATTGAACAAGTCAGTGAATGATGTCTTCATCTTATTAGTTGTCTACAGCTAGCAAGACTGAAAAGACAACTGCAAAGGACTTGTGTGTCAAAAACCCCACTGGGCACCTGGGTGGCTCAGTCAGTTAAGCGTCTGCCTTTGGCTCAGGTCATGATCTCAGAGTCCTGGGATGGAGCCCCACATTGGGCTCCTTGCTAGTGGGGACCCTGCTTCTCCCTCTCCCTCTGCCACTCCCCCTGCTTGTGCTTACTCACTCTCTCTCAAATAAATAAATAAAATCTTTTTTAAAAATTAAAAATAGGGGCGCCTGGGTGGCACAGCGGTTAAGCGTCTGCCTTCGGCTCAGGGCGTGATCCCGGCGTTGTGGGATCGAGCCCCACATCGGGCTCCTCCGCTGTGAGCCTGCTTCTTCCTCCCACTCCCCCTGCTTGTGTTCCCTCTCTCACTGGCTGTCTCTATCTCTGTCAAATAAATAAATAAAAAAATTTTTAAAAATCTTAAAAAAAAATAAAAATTAAAAATAAATTAAAAATGAATAATGAATGACTAGATAAATGAAGTTATGAAATTGAATTGGTTGGCAGCAAAATGGCTACATCAAGAAAGGCCTGTAACAGGGAGATTTGTTCTAGAATCAGTTTTCGAAAGAGTTGAAGAAATGAGAGTAGCTGAGATTCAGAGTCGTATCACTATCCCCAAGAACCCTCCCTCCCATGTTGATCCTCTTCACTGTCCTTTTAGAGTCAGATTAGGGGACTTATTAAAAATTACTTCATCTCAAGCATCTTAATACCCTGAACACAGTATGACCTAAACAGAACTCTTCATTCTAACCCCTTATTCCCTCATCGCAACACGTTTCTCCTGCACACGCCAACTTACAATGGTTCCTGACTTTTCTTTTCCCCTCATGCCTTCCATTTAATCCTTTAGCATGTCCTGTCATTCTATTTGCAAAGCACATACTGAATTTACCCACTCCTCTCCATCCCTACTCTATCACTCTAGTCCAAACCACTCGGGTTAATCTTAATGGAACTTAGCTTGTCTCCCTGTTCCCTACCCCTCCACTGCCTGCCCCTTCCCCTTCCAATCTATTCTCCCCCTAGGAGCCAGAGTGGTTTCTTAAAAATGCCAATCAGATCATGCCACTCTCCTTTTAAAATTCTACAAAGGCTTCCCACTGTACCTAGAATAAAATTCAAACTCCTTCTCCTTCTCTACAAAGCCTTCTCCATCTGGACTCGCTATCCCTGCCCGACTCCATCCCCTTCCACAGCCCTCGTCTGCTGCAGCCACACTGGCCTCTCCTATCTCTCAAATGCCTAATTCCTTCCTAAACTTGTTCCAGCCTGAGTGCCTAGCACTCTCTGGAATATTCTACCAAAGCATCTTTACTGCCTTTTTCCCCCATTTAGTTCTCAAGGTCACCTACATTTTTAGAGGTCTCTCCAGATCACTATAGCCAAATCAGGTGCCCCCTTAATGTTCACCGTATCACTCTGCTTCCTTCCTTGACAGCACTCGTGACCTGAAATCACTTTGCTCATTTGTCCTCTTGCTTCACGAGAGCAGGACCTTGTCGATCCTGTTCATCACGGTGTCCTTTATGCTTAGAAAAGTGAGAACAGGGGCGCCTGGGTGGCTCAGTCAGTTAAGCATCTGCCTTCAGCTCAGGTCATGATCCCAGGGTCCTGGGGTCGAGCCCCACATCCAGCTCCCTGCTGGGTGGGGAGCCTGTTTCTCCCTCTCCCTCTACTGTTCCCCCTGCTTGTGCTCTCTTGCTTTCTCTGTCAAATAAATAAATAAAATCTTAAAAAAAAAAAGTGAGAACAGTACCTGACCCACAGTAGACATTTAATAATCAATATTAAATACTGAGTGAGTTATACATTGCTGTTATACTCAGGGTTTTTTTCCTGAAAAATTGATCTCACAGGAAAAGCAAGATGTTTATCACATATATATGTTACAGAATCTTAGAGTCGACTGAGTCCTAGGCTTTCTGAAGCAAATTAATAGGCAAGCCAACATACGGAGCTATCTTCTGTATCGAATCTCACAACTGATCTTGACTTTTGTGCTTCATAGGGATTCCATTTCAATTCTTCATTTCTTGAAATGACTAACATATATTAACTATGTTATTCTGAATTACATATCCTTTTTCAGCAGTGCTTCAAGGTTTATAAATATACCAAAATGCTCTCATAAGAAACTGAGTCAGGGGCGCCTGGGTGGCTCAGTCGGTTAAGCACCTGCCTTCAGCTCAGGTCATGATCCCGGGGTCCTGGGATTGAGCCCCACATCAGGCTCCCTGCTCAGCAGGAAGCCTGTTTCTCCCTCTCCCCGTGCCCCTCCCCCTCTTTGTGCTCTCTCTCTCTCTCTCTCGCTCTCAAATGAATAAATAAAATCTATTAAAAAAAAGAAAGAAAAGAAAGAAACTCAGCCAATAAGATTTTTCTGGCACAGAGACTATCTCAAATACTTCTTCAATGAATGAAGTTTTAATGTTTTTTAACCGTGCAATGATGCCAAAGAAATATTTCTCTCTGGCTTCAAGTAGAGTAATATCTTTGAGGAGTCAAAAATAAAACTAATTCTTACAAGAAAACAAAAGAGTAAGTGGAAGCTTTTATTAGTGAAACAAGTCAATTTATCTTCTTTCCAACAAGCCCTTTTCCTCTATAAATGAGACAAACTACTTTACAGTACTTTACGACAACATAACTTAGTTTTTTGATGTTTTCAGAAAAGGAGCGATTTCTCTGGGAATTAGGAAAGTAAGTATTTTGGGAAGAAGAATTACAGGAAGTTACTTCTCAATTAACAGGCTTGTCTACCAGGTACGTAACTCCAGAACTGTTCCTCTTAACAACTCTATCAAGTACTAAGCCAACAAAGAACCTGCCTTTAGAAACCGAGGCAGGAAAGGTTTCTACTTAAATAGGAAACAAGCAATCGAACATACCAATCACATGTCACCTTAACAAGGCAATTTACATAATTAGGTATAAATTATCTTTATGTTGATTAAGGTCCTAGCAAAGAAAAACTGGTCTGTTATGTCGAGTTCAAACTGCACTCATCTGGCTATAAAGGTAAACATCACAATGGAATGGGGCCTGTTCGACTAAGGGGAAAAACTCTCCTCAATATTGCACATTTTCTTTCATTAAAAACAAGGATTATTAAGTCAAGGCCATCTTGGTTCTGAATCTCTCCATTTTTGTTGGAAGAAGACTCACCATCTCTTTACTAAGTTCTAACTCAACTTCTATTTCCTGGGCAGCCTCAGGGTGCTTTTCACAGTAATCAACAATAAATTTGTAATGTTCCAATGATGTTGCCAAATTTTCTAGCTCTTTCTTGGGATCTGCAGTGATGATTTTGCCATAGAGACGGGCAACTCGAAACTTAGCTAACATGGCAGGGCGAAGAACATCTTCCCCTATATGCTCAGGAAAGACTTTATTTGGGTCTCTCAGGGAGTCTAAGAAGAGCTGGTAGTACTTCAACGCTGACTTATTGAGATTATTTATTTTTTTTACAATGTGTGAATCGGGGTCCCTCAGCTTGTCAGCAATGGCAACCTTCAAATCCATCATATCATAGTATGCATGTGCAATCTCAAACTGAATCTGCCTGTTGACCAACAGGTAATACTGCGGATTCAGGTCCACGATGAGGGGCTCTAGCATGGCTATTCTACGTTTATGCATCTTGCACCGTCTCTCCATATCGGTTTCAAAGAAGGCAAGCACCTTAAACAGAGCACTGTGGTCTTGGACAACTTCGATATGGTCAGTGACATAACCATCAATCTGAAAGAACTCTTTTGCCTCAAAGACATAGTGTTGACCCAGTAAGAAAAGTTCTCTGGCTTCTTCAAAATCTAAAGGTCTCAGATAGCTCACTTTCTCTTCCACTGCAGAGATGGCATCACACAGCTCACCGGTTCCAAACTGCACAGCTTTTTTCCTCACCCTTTCTTCCTCATCTAGTTCTTTTTTCCTTAAAGCTCTAAGTTCAGATTGTTTATCAAGGTCGAGCTCTCCTATGTTGTCCTGAAAGAAAAAAGTAAATTATGGTGAGGTGGGACAGTGATCTCCTGCTGTCCAATAACATTATGGCAAACTTAAGAGGAGAGAAAAGAAAGCCCTCTTTCTCAGCTGGGTTTATGGAGGTTCCATAATCTTACACATCTTTTAAAACTTCTTTCTTCTAACTATATTTCAATTGTATTAAAAATGTAAGAAATAGGAAAAGGTATTTAAATCAAATAAGCTGCTTATATATGACTTTCCTATTTGGGGAACTAAAACTCATTTATAGTTGCTCCTTCAGGTAAGATAATTGCATATGAAAGAACATTAGAGATTGTGAAACATTATACACATGTAATATATATAATATTAGTAGCTTAATATTAGAGTAAGACTGTAATCTGCATCCTAAAAATATTGCACAGAGATGCCATTAAGATTAATGATGTGATGTTTATGCTAGAAGTTATTTAGTGAAATACAGAGAAATGTCCTAGGTCTCAAAGACACTAAAGTGAAGACACAGTTAAATCTACCATCAAAGTTATCTCCCCCTACCTCTCAGGGCAAAAAAAAAAAAAAAAAAGAAAAAGAAAAGAAAAGAAAAAGAAAAAGAAAAAGAAAAAAGAAAGGTAAAATGGTTTAAAAAATAGACTAAGCTCAGGGTGCCTGGGTGGCTCAGTTGGTTAAGCGTCCTACTCTTGGTTTCAGCTGAGGTCATGATCTCATGGGTCCTGGGATCAAGCCCTGTGGCAGGCTCCTCACTCAGCACAAAGTCTGCTTGAGATTCTCTCTCTTTCTCCCTCTGCCCCTTCTCCCATTCACACTCCTGCTCCCTCTCTCAAATAAATAAATCTTAAAAATAAATAAATAAATAAATAAATAAATAAATAAATAAATAAATAAAAAGACTAAGCTCATCTTCCTCTTCCTGGCCAATAAAACTGAACATCAGCTCCCTCTATGCTTCACTCCTAAGCCTTTTCTTCCTGCCACTCAACACCGGCTCCAGATCTGCACTGTTCAAAACACGAGCCACTGGCCACGTGGGTGACTCCTGGGCACCGGAAATGCAGCAAGTTCAAACCGAGATGTGGGCTGTATTTACAACATATACACCCAATTTCTAAGATTTAATTCAGAAATAATTTTAAATCTCTTTAATACTGATATTTTATTTTAAAATACTAATTAATATTTTGATATTAATATTTTAAAATTGATGACAATTTTAAAAAAATATAATCTGGGTTTAAAAAGTATAAAGTTAATTCACCCTTTTTCCTTTTCTAATGTGGCCATTAGAAAATTAAAAATTAGATACATGGCTGGTTTTCTATTTTTTTTTCTTTTTTTAAAGATCTTATTTATTTATTTGACAGAGATAGAGACAGCCAGTGAGAGAGGGGACACAAGCAGGGGGAGCGGGAGAGGAAGAAGCAGGCTCACAGCAGAGGAGTGATGTGGGGCTCGATCCCAGAACGCCGGGACCATGCCCTGAGCCGAAGGCAGACGCTTAACCGCTGTGCCACCCAGGCGCCCCTGGTTTTCTGTTTCTACTGAACTGCACTGCCCTACAGGTGATTGTGTCCATACCCACGGCGGCAACTGTCAGCCATGGGAGGATGACTCACAAACACCCAGCGAGAGCCCACACCTTTTCTCAAGCTCCAGATCCATAACCACGGCTCCCTGTATGAGCTCTGCTCTAAGGACACTCAAGGGCTCCTCGTCTGTAGAATGTCCACAGTGAACTCCTCTTCCTCTTCAGCTGTTTCCTACGCTAGTGCTGTTTTAGTGAAGAGGCCTCCATCAGTCTGGACAGCCAACAACCTAGGAACCATCCTTGAGATGTCCCTCCCCTCTCCCCTTTACCCTGCACTTTTAATCTATCACCAAGTCTTCTACATTTTGCTTCCCAAATACCTCTGGAATCCATTCTTTCCTCTTCCATCTCTTCTGCCACATCCTAGACCAAGCTCCCTTCACATCCCACCTGGACTGTTCCAGTGGTCTTCGAACTAATCTCCCTCCTCTACTGTTGCTTCCCCTCAGTTCATTCTCCATTCTGCCACCTAAGCGATTGTTCCAAAACCCATCAAGCCTTCCAGTCCTCGAAGGCCCTGCTTGTTTCAGCCCCTTTCTAACTCTATCTTACATCAGGTGCTCTCCCACTCCGCTCCCACAGGCCTTTGTTCCATCCCATCTAATACCATGCTCCCTGTGCCCCAGAACATACTGCTTCAGCTCGCTGGAATGCTGAGCCTTCTTTTCTCCAGTCTACCTAATTCTTACTCATTCCCAGAGCGTCCTTCACATGTTACTTCCTCCTGTATGTCCTCCAGCATGTATCTCTCCCTTTGTGGAACTTACCAAAGTTGCACTTTTACATGAAGTAAAACCCCAAGTCTACTCTTCTTCCTCCTAGGACCATGACTAGCATAGAGCTCAAATAAATGTGTGTAGGTTTCTTAAGCTTGAATTGAAGAAGGCTTTTCAGGTAAACAGATAATCAAAGTATGAAATTAAAGTAACAAAGTCAGATTAAGAAAAATCTGAGTAATTTAAGGGCAGGCAACTATTGAAGGTAGTTTCAAGTCATCAGGTGGTAAGTTCTGGTGCTCAATCTGGAAAACATCAACTAAGTGAAGGGTATGAGTCAGACAGTGTAGTTTGCTTGGCACAATTACTGCAAATGCAAGCCCTAAGTCCCCCAAATCTTATTTACTTACTTGCTTCCCGGCTGCTTGCTTATTTACGTTAGTTAGTAGCTTTATCTTTCCCGGCTACTTTCTGCGCAGAAGAAAGCTGACAGCTTTTCCTGGCTCCAGCTTCTCTAGACATAAAACCCCCTAGTTCTCCCTGCTTCCTTTCTTTTCCAAATACGCCTCACCTTTACCCTCTACTTCTAAAATGCTCTCGTCCTTGCATGATACGTGCTTCTGGGGTTTTGTGATTTATTTGGTTTTATTTTTTTTTAGTAGTTTCATAGGTTCTATATTATCACTAGTAAAAATTACTGTATTTTAATGTATGCATGCATAAAAAGAAAAAAAAGCATAACTTCTCCAGGAAAGTTTTCTATGTATCTATGTTTAGTATACTGCATCCAAATGATTTACTTTCCTCCTTAGTGGTTAGAAACTAGGATTCAGTATGGATTAGTAATGATGATGATGACCATGAACATTTACGGAAGACTTAGTAGGTCTAGGGCACTTTTCTGAGCCCTCTGCATATATTTTAATTTAACTCTGACAACAACATTATTAGGCAAATACCATTATCATTTCCATCTCTTTTGTGAGAAAATTGAGACAAAGAGAGATTAAGTAAATTGCCACAAACATACAACTATAAACTGGCAGGGCTATTTCCAGATATATATGGTTACAAAATAAATATAAATATATATACTGTATAAAGTATATAATGGTTAGATTGCTTATAGTCTAAAGAGGTGAAGGGAAAAGATAAGAATGTGAACAGATAATATAAAGCAAAATCTAAGTGATTTAGGACAGGCAAGGAAAGTTCTATGCGGTTTAAAGAAAGGAAATGATATCTGTAGGCTATGAAGAATTACACACTGAACAATTAATATACTGAGACCCTACTGTGCCTGGAGATAATGATACACTATGAATATGATGTAGCCCCCACCGCTCAAGGAATTTATATTCTATCCAAAGGAAAGTCTATAAGGAAGAAGTGGTATTTGAGATGGACCTTAAACAAGTAAGATTCTAAAAGGCAGAGATGGGAGAGCAAGAAATATTTGAGAGCATTCTGCATGCCTTGCATAATAGACATGTAGCGAGCCCAACGAGCATAATTCCCATTTTAAGCTTTTACTTCCATCCTGCTTCTTTAAGAAAGAAAAGGCAAGTTCTGACTACTTTACCTGCATGGAAAGCTGGGCATTCTGCAGGAGAGTCAAACAATACTTGATCCAGCATCTTGCTATTTCTCCTTTTCTTTGATGATAAAGCTCTGGTACATCTCCTTCAGCTTCAGTAGCTAAAATCACACAACGTTATTTGTCTTAGTTAACGGTCACAATCGCAATTTTCTTTGTGTACCATGTTCTTTTTATAGCACTTTTTCCTGAATTTAAGAGTAATAGATTCTCACTGAAGCAGTAGGGAAAAACCCACCCAAAATTCCTACCACCTAGAGGCACTCACTGCTATTATTTTTGTAGATTTCTTTCTAGTTTTTTCTTATGTGTTATCTGTCGGTAAAAACTAGGGTCACAACATATATACTCAATTTTGAATATAGGTTTTTCTTTATATATTATACCACTAACACTTTACCCATATCATTATCAACTCTTTAACATTTTTAAGTACAGCATTATATACAATTAAATAGATGTTCCCTGCTTTATATAACCATTCTAATTCTGCTGTTTCCACTTCTTCTATAAAAGACAAGTTTAAAGAAAAAGATCTCTGTGCATAAATCTGTGCAGATTTTGGATTCTTTCCTTAGGACAGACTCCTAGAAGGAGAAAGGTCAAAGTTTACACCATTTAAATGTTCCTAATATATACTGCCATATTACTTTGAACAAGTACTCTAACCAACAATATATGGGGCTGCTCAATGAAAGCAGTGGGCAGTCATTTTTTTAGCTTTCTATTTCATTTCTTTCTTTTTTTTTTAAGATTTTATTTATTTGAGAGAGAGAGACAGAGATAGCGAGAGAGAGCATGAGTGGGGAGGAGAGGGAGAAGCAGACTCCCCACTGAGCACGGAGCCCAATGTGGGGCTTGATCCCAGGACCCGAGATCATGACCGGAGCCAAAAGCAGATGCTTAACCGACTGAGCCACCTAGGCGTCCCATTAGCTTTCTATTTTAAAGAGTAAAAATGATAACTCACTAGTTTAGTTTATAAATTTTTTTGGATGAGTGCCTTTTAGATTCCAACCAATCTACAACTAACAACCGAAAAAAGGGAAAAACCAATTATTTAATTCATTAATGTATATTTCCTTAACTCTTCATAGTCTCTATTCTTCTGATTCACAATGATAAAGAAATTTGTGACAAAACCTGTTAAATGACTCAAATATGTTTTTTTGAAATATAATCGACATATAACATTATATTAGTTTCAGGTGTACAACATAATGATTTGCTATTTGTATGTATTGTGAAATGATCACAATAAGTCTAGTTAATGTCTATCATCAAGCATAGTTACAAAATTCTTTTTTTGTGATAAGAACTGTTAAGACCTATTCTTAGCAAATTTCAAATATGCGACACAGTATTATTAACTACAGTCAATAACTGAAAGTTCGTACACTTTGACTCCCTTCACACCCAACCCCCACATTGGTAACCACCAATCTGTTCTCTGTATCTAGGAGTTTGGTTTTCTTGTTTTGTTTTTTTAGATTCCACATATAAGTGATACCATATGGTATTTGTCTTTCTGATTTATTTTACTTAGCGTAATGCCCTCAGTTATCATAAATGGCAAGATTTCATTTTTTCTCCCCTCCAAACCACTGTAATAGCGAACCTTCCCCCCCCCTTTCCAAGAAATAATTTTCAGCCCTACTAAGAATGCATGCCTTGCCTTGGGGCACCTGGCTGGCTCAGTCAGTACAGCATGCCACTCCTGATCTCAGGGTCATGAGTTCAAGCTCCACACTGGGCGTAGTGCTTACTTAAAGAGAGAGAGAGAATGCATGCCTTAGGTATTTCAAGCATCTTAGCAGAAACTAATGTCCATTATCATGATGTTCACAGACTTGTTCCCAAACTTAATACTGTGAGTTTGATTTTACCTGTCCTTATTTCTAAGCCTCCAAGTTTGTTGAGTCCCCTACCAGCAGAGGTCAGAGACGGGGTAGGGAAGGGTCAGATCAGTGGTTATTGGGTTTGAATGCCAGCCCTGCCCCTTATCTGTGTGACACTGGGCCAGTTGTTCAACCTGTCTGAGCTTCAGTGTCTCCATTTGTCATGTATAGATAGTAACAGTGACAGTCTGATAATGTAGCCATGGGCATTTAATGAGATAATGTCCACAAAGACTGAGGACAGGATCTGGTATGTAGATGTTCATTATTAATCAAACTGGATTAATAAAATCCAGTCTAAAAACCTGTGTGAACCTTAGAGTATCTATAATTAAGATAGGAATTCTCTAATTCGTATCTATACATGGATCCTTGGGAGTTAGTTGAAAGCAGTTTCACCTTAATTGTTTAAACATTTGCTTTTATCACCTTACCCAGGCTGTGGTCTCTGTTAAGAAACAGTGTCGGGAAGCTTGGCTGGCTCAGTCGGTTAAGTGACCAACTCTTGATTTTAGCTCAGGTCATGATCTCAGGGTCATGAGATCAAGCCCCGCAGCTGAGCGTGGAGCCTGCTTAAGATTCTTTCTCTTGGCGTGCCTGGGTGGCTCAGTCCGTTAAGCGTCTGCCTTCAGCTCAAGTCATGATCTCAAGGTCCTGGGATTGAGCCCCGCATTGGGCCCCCTGCTCAGTGGGGAGTCTGCTTCTCCCTCTGCCCCTCACTCTGCTCCTGCTCTCACTCTCTTGCTCTTTCTCCCTCTCAAATAAATAAATCTTTAAAAAAAAATAATAAGATTTATTTATTTATTTATTTATTTAGAGAGAGAGTGCGCAGGTGCAAGCAGGGAGAGGGGCAGAGTGAGAGGGAGAGACTCTCAAGCAGACTCCCTGCTGAGTGGGGAGCCCAACACTGGGCTTGATCCCATGACCCTGGGATCATGACCTGAGCCAAAGGTAGACACTTAACCAAATGAGCCATCCAGGCGCCCCATGTAAATGTATTTTCTCTTCCTTATGATTTTCCTAACACTTTCTTTTATCTGGCTTATTTCATTGTCAGAATAGAGTATTAAGACATACAACATACAAAATATGTGTTGTTTATTATGGTAAGGCATCTAGTCCACAGTAAGCTTAGTAATTAAGTTTTGGGGAGCCAAAATTTATACATGGATTTTTTTTTTTAAAGATTTTATTTATTTATTTGACAGAGATAGAGACAGCCAGCGAGAGAGGGAACACAAGCAGGGGGAGTGGGAGAGAAAGAAGCAGGCTCACAGCAGAGGAGCCTGATGTGGGGCTTGATCCCATAACGCCGGGATCACGCCCTGAGCCGAAGGCAGACGCTTAACCGCTGTGCCACCCAGGCGCCCCATCCATGGATTTTTAACTACACAGGGGATAGGCACCCCTAACCTCCCCCACACATTATTCAAGGATCAACTATATATTAGTTTCATATGCACAACATAATGATTTGATATCTGTATATATTATAAAATGATCATCACAGTAAGTCTAGTTAATATTCATGACCATACACAGTTCAAAGATATACCCTCTTAGCAATGTTCAAATACGCAATACAGTATTAACTATAATCACCATGCTGCGCATTACATCCCACAACTGAATTATAACTGCAAGTTTATACCTTCTGCTAAAAAAGGTTTTTTCTCTTTTTTTTCTGAATAATAATCCATTGTACATATACACCATATTTTCTTTATCTACTCATCCATCAACGGACACTTAAGTTGTTTTTGTTTCTTGGAGACTGTGAATAATACTGTAATAAACACGGGGTGCATGTATCTTTTTGAATTAGTGTTTTCTTTTTCTCTGGGTAAATACCCAGAAGTGGAATTACTGAACTGTATGTTATTTCTATTTTTAATTTTTTGAGGAACCTCCACATTGTTTTCCACAGTGGTTGTACCAATTTACATTCCCACAAACAGCGCGTGAGGATTCCCTTTTCTTCACATCCTCACCAACACTTGTTATTTCTTATCTTTTTCATTAAAGCCATTCTCACAAATATGAGAAGATAGCTCACTGTGGTTTTGATTTTCTCAAATATACATGTTAACTGTGATTTTTAAGACTAAATAAAACACTATAATTAAACTAGACATTTGGACACATCACTTATGCAGTATTCCAACCAAAAATGTGTCATCTGATTCTTAGCTTAAGGAGACATCAATTGATGGAAATCTAATGTAACAACTGGCTTATATTTTTCAAAAATGTCTACATGATGAAAGAGAAAGAATGGCTGGAGAACTGTTCCAGATTAAAGGACAGTAAAGAGGTGTGAGAATTAAATGCAGTATGAAATCATGAATTGGATACTCTAGTACTAGAAAGGACATTACGGGGATAATTAATGAAACAGAAATACGCATTATATGGTGCACTGGGTATTATACGCAACTAATGAAGCATCGAACTTTCCATCGGAATCCGGGGATGTACTGTATGGTGACTAACATAATAAAAAGAATCATTAAAAAAAAAGGAAATATGCATTATAGATGAGAGAATTGTATCAATGTTACATTTCCTGTTCTATGATTATGTAAGAAAATATTCTTAGGAAATATACACTAAAGTATTAAAGGGGTAAAGGAGCCTAATGTATCCAATCTTCTCTCAAATGCTTCTGAAGAAAAAAAAACGTGATTGCAAATGAGGCAATTATTAAAAGTCTGTGAATTGAGAAGGGCTACAGTAGTTCTCTGTTCTGTTCTTGAATTTTCTAAAATTTAAAATGATTTCAAAATGCA
Organism: Ailuropoda melanoleuca; assembly: GCF_002007445.2. Lineage (NCBI taxonomy): Eukaryota > Metazoa > Chordata > Mammalia > Carnivora > Ursidae > Ailuropoda > Ailuropoda melanoleuca. The sequence continues at coordinate 73,152,175 of NC_048223.1, read as the reverse complement.
TTTTAAAAGCTGTGTAATAAAACATGCACATATGAACTTACTGTCTTCTGTTGAGATCTTTCCAGTTTGGCCAAAAATGACATTAGCAGCAGATAAACAGTGCCTGGCCTCCATAAAACATAGCTGTTGAGGAAATAAACAAGAATAAGTGCAATTATCACCCAGCCTTATTTGCAATTAACACTTACATAAAGTCTTCTAAGATGAGAAAAGCTATAAAATTAGGTAAAAACCACTAAGGAGACCCTGTATGGTTGCTGAACATTAAGAAGGTATGTAACATGTATTCTCTGGTTAAAAAGCTACCTCAAAGATTAAAATAAGAATACCCCCAAACTCTTAATAATAATCTTAACTGGCTGAGAGACAACTGCTGACTAACTGGCTGAGAGACAACTGCTCTCCTCAAGTTATCATTAAGTATAATTCAAGTATGACTATTCTCCTAGACTCAGCGTGCTTCAGACAGACCTTAGGTTCGGTCCACATAGCCAAAATGCCACGCGGGATAAATGTGTCCCCTGTCAGAGGGCTTGAAGATTTAATTTTCTGAGGTTTAGAGATCTCTCTATATATCCTACTTCAAAGGCAAAAAGGGTAAATATGGATAGGAAGAGACAGGAAGAGATTCCTGTCTTCTAGAATTTGGGGCATTTACATATAATGAACGAGGATTCCCACTAAGTTTTGAAGTTAACAGATTTCCACAGATGAACTTTATGGACTTGCTTTACCAACACACTCAAAGACTTCCCTAATTCAAATTTGGACATGGTAAAGTCCTCAAACTCTTGGAGAAGATCTCCTTGTTAATATAAACACTTTGCGTTTATCATGTTAAGTCACAGGACCAACCCAGCAAAAATACAAAGTCAAAGTCCAACTTTTAGTTGGAAGCCACCCTCATTAACTCAATGTCTAGTTCATATTAATAATACCTCACTTCATTGAGGAGATTTTTCGTGGTTGGCAATGACTTTAAAATCTTAGCACTAAATGTATCAGAAGCTTTAACTGTCCCTCTACGATCCCTTACCCATCATTATCATTGAGCTTTGCTCAGACTGGTTCCCTGTAAGCAACCACTGCTACAACAGTGAGTGCCCTGTGCCCTCTAGGTGGCTGGTAAATGTGGGACCTTAGCACCTGCCAGGTAGGGACACATCAAGTAGCAAAACCTCATCACTGGAACCACATGAAGATGAGAATGATATAAATGACAATTGCATTGTTTTAAAGAAAATGGTTCAAATCTCTGTTTGCAATGTAACTCAGCTAGTTGTAACAAAAACTTATAAAACATTTTGGTTTAAAAAAAAAAAGGCACAGGGTGGGGGAGGTACTCATGAAAATTACTGCATGCTCCACATAAGCAATGCTTAACAACTTTAAATTTTTTATTACACTTTAAATTAGTATCTAGATATCTTAGTACTATTAGTATCGATGGAGTTTTAAGTGTTAATTAAAATCACAGAGACTAAGTGGCTTTAAAGTTGCTAAACAAAACAAGTAAGGGGCCTTTGGAAGCCCTAAAAAAAGGCACCACAAGCAGAGGCACCAGGTAACTAACACTTGTGAAGATGAGCACGATGGAATGGATTCATGAGAGTCAGGCTGAACTGGATGCTCCAACAGACGCGACAGCGTTACTTACACGCTTGATCTTAGACCAAAGTCCTAGAAGCGATGCTGCAGCCACCACAGCCCTTTCTCGCCTGCTAATAGCTTTTCTGAATGAAATTCTGTGGGACAATACTTTAAACATAGGGCGCATTTACAGAACCAGCACTAACAAAAAGCTAGAAAGGATAAAGGCCCAGTAAGGATATGGCAGCAGGTAACCAGAGAGACTGAAAGAAGGAACTCTGATGAGCAAAGAATTATCAAAATTTCAGAGTGAATTAGAAATACAAATAAAAGTAGTTTCTATTGTTGAGTATCTTACTGAGGATTAATAGAAACTCTGGCTTGGAAAGGTGGCTGAAAAGGGTTTTAGCATTAAAACTTTTAGGGACTAAAGGAATAAATAGGTCAATTAAAAATATACCAACGTGATTCTGAATAACTATGATAAATTGAGAAGCTCAAGTTTTTTCCTGTGTAATCTTCCAGAAGTGTACCATAAAGAGCTACAACTCTGGAACTGAGCAGAGACATTTCCAAAAGAGCATAATTACCATGGACGAGTTCATTCTAAAGAATAACTGAAATGCATCACATGCTTTTATCGAAGCCCACATTTAACAGTCAACTTCCTCGGACAAATCCTCATAGCTACCAGATTACCACTGCACAAAGATAAAGCTGTAGCTATAAGATAAACTCTGCAATTTAAGGTAACATTTCACTAGAATAAATTGGTAGTGTTCTGTATCAGAAAAGAAATGGTCTAGGTAACCAACACGTAATTTTAGGGGCTAGCAGCATGTAAGACAATGACAAAATTCAGCACCTTACGATTCAAAAGGATTAATGCAACAAAAAGCTACAAAAGTCTAGTATACTGGCAAACTGGGCTGCATTTTTCTGTCCAGTTTACATCATAAAATACAAGCTACCTGTTTCTAAAAGATGCCATTTTCAAGGTACTCCTGGTTCTATTTTTATACACACTAGCAGTAACTTTGTTAGACAACTATTTGAGAAGCTTACCTTATTGATGTAAAATTGCGACAAGGTCGCAGCATTAATAGCCCACTCTAGAGGATGGTAGGCATTGTGCTCAAGCTGGCGTTTTAGGGTACTGTGACAGTAGTGAGCAGCCTTCTCGAACATTTCCATATGCTGGTAGACTTGAGCCAGGTAATAGAGGTTATGAGTATAAACCTTCTCAAATCTATGAAGAAAAAGTGAATGTTTGTATAATGGTTTACAATTTATAAGGAACTTTAATATAGCTTGGTCCTCCCACCAACCTTTTGAGTTGTGTATGGCTATTGTATCTGTCTGACAGATACGGAAAACGGAGCCTCACGTTTGAACAGGGTCACATATCTAGTAAGTGGCAAATGGACGTTTTTAAATCCATGTCAGAATCCACATTCTATAACTTTAGGAGTGTGTCAAAAGAGAAAACACTATACTTTTTGGAACAATCATCTTATCTATGCTATGTGGAATTGCCATGAGAGTGGGTTTCTGTACCTACTCACCTTTTTGATCTCTCTTGTTCAGCAAGTTTCTCTTCTTCAGGAAGAAAATGCTCAGTAGGATCAAGAGGAGGACTCCCAATCTACAATTAAGGAAAAACAAAACTAACATTTTAAACTATAAACACTAAGCGCCCTCCTCTGGAGAAACTGGAGAAATCAAGTTTTTAAAACCCAGTATACGATTTCATTTTTTACTAGTTAATTTTCATGTTACCCAAGAAGTAATTTTCTTTCTTTCTTTTTTAAAGATTTTATTTATTTATTTGTCAGAGAGAGAGAGACAGAGCACGAGCAGGGAAAACTGCGGGCAGAGGGAGAAGCGGGTTCCCCACTGCAAGGAGTCCAATGTGGGGCTCAATCCCAGGACTCTGGGATCATGATCTGAGCCAAAGACAGCCGCTTAACCAACTGAACCACCCAGGTGTCCCAAGAAGTAATTTTCTTAACCATAAAATTTTAAAGAGTCAAACAAATAAAAGGAGATTGTCTAGAAGCTCACAGTTGACAAATTTTGACTGCTGTGGGAGGTGAACCTCAAATACACTAAAAAAAGATCTACCAATTAGCCTTTAGAGATGCATAATTCTTTAAGTCTTAATTTTGTCTGGTAAAAAAACATCTTTTAAAAACCTACATAAGTGGGGCACCTGGCTGGTTCAGTTGGTAGAGCACTCGACTCTTGATCTGGGGGTTGTGAGTTTGAGCCCCATGTTGGGTGTAGAGATTACTTAAAAATATAATCTTAAAAAATAAAAAAAACCCTACATAATTATGATAAATAAAAAAGATATATTCATCCTTAGAGTAATAGTGTTCTAAACCGACCACTAGTAAAAATCAAATCAAAGTTTTAAATATTTGCTCTAATAACTTTTTTTTCAAGGGAACGAGAAAATATATAGATATACCCCCTTTAAATACAGAGGCAATAGGGGCGCCTGGGTGGCACAGCGGTTGGGCGTCTGCCTTGGGCTCAGGGCGTGATCCCGGCATTACGGGATCGAGCCCCACATCAGGCTCCTCCGCTATGAGCCTGGTTCTTCCTCTCCCACTCCCCCTGCTTGTGTTCCCTCTCTCACTGGCTGTCTCTATCTCTGTCAAATAAATAAATAAAATCTTTAAAAATAAATAAATAAATAAATAAATAAATACAGAGGCAATAAAATCAGTGATTCTATTGTGTAGGATAACCTTAGCCAAGTCACCCAATGTCTTGTGCTTCTGTTTTCTCATTGATAAAATTACCTCGTAAGATTGCTATGAGGATTGAATGAGTTAAATGTGTAAATCACGTATAATACTATCTCAAGCCCTCCGAAAGAGCACTACTGCCTCATCTACTTCTATGACGACAGACCAGTCTGCAAGACCAGCCTTGCTTTAAAGTGAATTTGCTAAACTTCAAATAGCAAAAATGCCTTCCATTTTTAAAAATGTGATCTTACATTCTGGATGTAAATGCTAAAAGTATCACAACTTGGGTTCCCAGAATTTACAGAAAGTAAAAATGACTAAGACAGGAAGCAAGGCCCAAGGCAAACACAACAGATAAGTAGTTCTTCCAAGATTTCAATAATTTTGAGGGCTGTTTATATGCTTACTCTTTAAAAAAAAAATATGCTTATTCTTTTTTTAATGAAGGGAATTAATCAATGTATTATCTTCTATACATACTTCACTGCTACGGCTACCACATGTCATATGTAACCCTAAGTCAAACCACTCTTCCCTGAACTAAAACACAGGTATAACTCAGTATAAAAAGTCTGATATGCTTCCATATTAATACTAAGTTTTAATGAAATATCATAGGTGTTTGGTATCTACACATTGCAGGGGGGGCAGAGAGAGACAGAGAGAGAGAGAGGGAATCTTTTTTTTTTTTTAAAGATTTTATTTATTTATTTGACAGAGATAGAGACAGCCAGTGAGAAAGGGAACACAANCTGATATGTTTCCATATTAATACTAAGTTTTAATGAAATATCATAGGTGTTTGGTATCTACACATTGCGGGGGGGGCAGAGAGAGACAGAGAGAGAGAGAGGGAATCTTTTTTTTTTTTTTTAAGATTTTATTTATTTATTTGACAGAGATAGAGACAGCCAGTGAGAAAGGGAACACAAGCAGGGGGAGTGGGAGAGGAAGAAGCAGGCTCATAGCGGAGGAGCCTGATGTGGGGCTCGATCCTGTAACGCCGGGATCACGCCCTGAGCCGAAGGCAGACGCTTAACCACTGTGCCACCCAGGCGCCCCGAGAGAGAGAATCTTAAGCAGACTCCATGTCAACTGCAGAGCCCAACTCAGGCTCAATCTCACAACCCTGAGATGACGACCTGAGCTGAAATCCACAGTCGGATGCTTAACTGACTGAGCCGCCCAGGCAGCCTGTATCTTCACATTTTAAACGAACAATTTCACATATAAGAGTGTGAGCTTAAAACCATGAAAGGAGGGTGTTCTATATAGATAGATGTTTCTGTGATTTGTCCCACATAACTGACCACCTAAGACCTGCACATACACAGGCAGGCTAATGTTTTTGAGACTCATGCTATATGAATAACCTTGGGACCCTGATGTCTGAAATATATTAGCTGGTCTCCAGATCAGAATTGGCCCTTTTTTTTTTTTTTTAAAGATTTTATTTATTTGACAGAGAGAGACAGCCAGCGAGAGAGGGAACACAAGCAGGGGGAGTGGGAGAGGAAGAACCAGGCTCATAGCGGAGGAGCCTGATGTGGGGTTCTATCCCGTAATGCCGGGATCATGCCCTGAGCCAAAGGCAGACGCTTAATGACTGAGCCACCCAGGTGCCCCTAGAATTGGCCCTTCTGTTCTGTTCTGTTCTACAAATCTTGTCTCTCATCCCCTCCTGCTCCAGGCTGGGCTGGCCCCCTGGAATGGAATCTGGAAGGGGAGGCAGAACACATAGCCCAGGCTCCTTGAAAATATAAAACAAGTTAACATAGAAATGCAACTCACTCCAAACTGCATGTAAGCCAACAACGTTTAACTTCAAACCCCGTCATTCGCCCTATAAATATGGCCGTTATGGGGACAGTCAGTTGGAAGCCTCACCTAAGGAGAGGACGCTCTACCCAGGCCTCTCCAACGGGACTCCAGCCCGGCTATTTCCATGGGGCTCCCCCAGCTACTGGGGCTGGATGTTCTAAGTACCCGATGTGATGTAATTTTGCCTTATTCTCATTTATTGCCTACTACTACCTTCATCCATGTATAGATTCCTTCCCTCTTCTGTTTCTATTAAGTTTCTACAATAATAATAAAACTTTCATTCCTTTTCAAAACCTAAACAGGGCTGTTGTGAATCTTTTTTTCTGAACAGAGAGTAACACTTCCATTTGGCTTCGTGGTGCTCTGCTCCTCTTAGGACGTCAGGAGGAAAGTTAAAAGACCAAGGTAGAAGCACCAGGACTTTTTAAATGTACATTCCAAAATTCCTTGGCCAGGGTTGTGGGGAGGGTGCCTTGGTGGCTCAGTCAGTTAGCGTCTGCTTTCTGCCTTCAGCTCAGGTCATGCTCTCAGAGTCCTGGGATCCAGCCCTCCACTGGGCTCCCTGCTCAGCAGGGAATGTGTTTCTCCCTCTTCCTCTGCCCCCACCCTACTCTACCCCCCCCCC